>NW_020884969.1:253715-394114 GCF_003945725.1 Corapipo altera | reverse complement strand
CTCCCCCTTTCCTCTTTTTCTTCTCCCCCTTTCCTCTTTTTCTTCTCCCCCTTCCCTATTTTTTCTTTCCCCCTTTTCCCTCTATTTTCTTTCCCTTTTTTTCTTTTTTCTTTCCTCTGCTTTCCTCTTTTTTTCTTCCCCCTTTTTCTCTCTTTTCTTCCCTCAACTTTTTTGCTCTTCCCTTTCCCCTTCATGGCTGGAAAGAACTCAGGAATCTGAATGGTTCAATTGTGCTTTATCTTGCTGGAGCTTCTTTTAAAAAATCCCAATTTTCTGACTTTGGGCTCAGTTTACAATGGTTTGGGTCACCCCCTCTGTTTTGTGGAAAACAACCTCTCCTGGCAATTCTGAGTTTTAGGATGAAGGATATCTTGGACTTCTGGAAATCAATATCTCTAAACAAGTGCTAGGACAAGAAAAGTAGAAATCCCAGAGTTAATCTTGCAAGGAGAAGGTACTCATTTTTCTTTCTTTGGAGTCCTTTCCATTGTGCTCAGTGTCCTTTGCTGCTTCTGTCCTTAACTTTTTTTGCTTCCTAAAAGAACAGATCTCACATTGGGAGAATTAAATGTTAATTTTGTGCTTTCTCTGAGTTTTACACAACACAGTTACCTGGGGATGCTGAAGGTGAGGTCCCTCCTCCCTTCCACTGCAGGCTCTCTGCTGCACATACCTACATTGCTGCTGCCTCCCTCTTCCAGTTCTAATTGTCATTTTTTCTCCCAAATTACAGCTGTACCCCAAAAAAAAAGCTAAGAATGGAGTTTACTCCAGCAGTGTGAAGCTGGCACTGCACAGGTTAATGGGATCTCTGCAGGAGGAGCTGTGCCAGGGAAGACAAATGGTGCCAACTGCTGCCAGGCCCCTCCTCCTTCCCGTGGAAGAGTAAATTACAACTGGATGACATAACAGGATCATCTGTTATAAGTGGGGAGGGGAGGAGGTTCTGGGCAGGGTTAAATTACCAGAGTGGGAGATAAATCAGGGGATGCTCTTCCAGTCCTTTTCATGCTGGTGATACCAGTGACAGCCGGGCTCAAACACACCACAGAGCTCTGGCTTTGCCTTCCCCACATCCTGGGGAGGGGAGGTTTATCAGTTTTATATTCCTGTAATGCATTTATCAGTTTTATATTCCAGATCCACACAGATTTGTTTCATTGTAATTGGATTTTACACCTTTATACTTAAATTAACACAGACACCCCAAAAAAGCTATAAAAATAGCATTATTTTATAAAAATTGTCATTGTCGGTGCATTAAAAGCTGGAGCTGTGACCAGCCACATCCCTTTTGTGATCCAGAACTTTTCATCTCTGCTTATAACCTGATGGCCAGAGGCAGTTTGACTTTGCATCTGGGAGAAGCTCTGCTTTCTGTAAACTGGAGCTGTTCAGAGAAGCTGTTTTGAGGCTAATTAATAATGAAATAAGGTTGTGGTGCAATACTGTCCAGCTGGGCCACTGCACACAGGCAGCAATTTCTGCTCTTGCTGCTGCTGCTGATCCTGATGCACATAATGTGTGTTTTTCCAGCATCTTTTTCTTAGATTGCCACTAAAAAGGACAATTTTACTGTCTCCAGTGCCACATATCCCAGGCCTCAGAGCTCCTGCTGCTGAAAGTGTTGTGAGTCAGATCAGCTTGTTGATCTGATGGAAAGACTTCATTGCCAGAAAACCTTTGTGAATTGATCCCAGTTTTCCACTGGAGCAGTGAGCCAGTCAGGATGATTTATATGAGCAGGTAGCAGCCAGGAGGTGCATGGCAAGAGGTAGCAAGCCTCTGGAAGAAAGGAAAGAGGGAGAAAGACCTAATTCTGATCAGAAATGTGCAATTAATACTTGTTAAACCAGCAGACCTGAATTGAGGTGGGGTTTTGTGTATCTTGTTATAGGTTCATTTGTGCTCTTCCCTTCCTTTCTGTGCTACCTGCTTTACCCTTCTGCCTTTTAGTCTGGCTGAAACTTCCTGTGAACACATGAGAAGAGGTTTTATGGCATTTCTGTGAGGTCTTTGCCTCCTGCAGAGCTCCTTGTTGACCTTCTTCCCTGAGCTGGAGCCCAGCCCTGTGTCTGACCCTGGGTATCAGGTGCCTGAGTTCTCATGCCAAGTGCCTGTGAGGTGCAAGGTGCCAACACTCAGCACTTCTTTCCCAAGGGTTTGGCTCTTGGAAGCTCAAAAGTTACATAACAGGAGCTGAGGATGACACCTTGGGCCTTGGATGCTCTACTGCTTCCAGAAAATAGTTTAGGAGCAAGAGCTGTTGTTAAGCACATGGAAAAGAACCAAGCTGGAGGTATTAAATTGCAGTTTTAACCTCAAGGCAGCTCCAACATCTGGAGTTGGTGGAAATTCCTGCCTTTCTCAGCCCCCTTTGTCTTGTGAACTCTTCTTTCAGCAGAGATGGAGGGTTGAGCCCATGTTACTGGATCTAAATGAACCTTTCTGCCTCCTAAATTTGCTGATGTAGGAACACATTCCTGCTCTGGGATGTCTCACATTGTCTGTGCCTGTGAAATAATTGAAAGCCACAATCACCTATTTCTGACCACTTGGGCTTATTTGGTGCTGTTTGAGGATGTGGATAAAGCAGAGAGGGGACTGTTGTTCAAGTCCTGCACCTCAAGAACCAGAATCACCTGATCATTTCCTCCACTTCTTTATCTGCATGTTGGGTAATGAGTGTCTGGGAGCTGCTGCCACGAGATTTTTTCAGGGAGCATCAAGGATTTGGGGGAAAATTAATGGGTCAACAGACCTATAAATTGTTGGTAAAAGGACAACTGAGCTTTCTCCTGTGGTGCAGATGGAGCAGATCTCCAATATTCCTCTGTGTGTGCCTTATCCTGCACATGGAAGTTCTTCTTCCCGGGTTTTAATGCTCTACCACTAATAATGTGTTTTCTGACCCAAAGCCTGTGTGTTCTGGTGTTTTTCAGACAGATGAGTGGCGTCTCAGCTGCATCAATAAGGAATTCTCTGTGTGTCCCTCCTACCCTCCAGTTGTCATTGTCCCCAAATGCATCACCGACGACGAGCTCCGGAAGGTCGCTATGTTCCGCCACGGCAGTCGCTTCCCAGTCCTCAGCTACTACCACAGGAAGAATGGGATGGTGAGCTGGGTTTGGGTGTTGGTTGTTCCTGAAGGAAGTGTGTGGATCTGTTTGCTTCATGGAAAAGTGCTCTGGAATTAACACAGTTAATGTTCGCCTGGTTTATTTTCCGACTTTCTCAGTGGCTGCAGTGAAACTGGTTCTGGGGGATGGAATGAGTCATCTCCATCCTAGAAATAGCCATTAATGTGCTTGTTTGGGAATGTGCATGGCATGAGCTTGCTTACAGCAGTTGAGAACAAGATGAGGTTTGTAAAAGCACTGCTGGCACCCTGACTTGCTTTGTCTGCCAAGAGGCTTCAAGGGAAGGATGGCAGGAGCCACACTGTCCCGCCTGAGTGGTGGGCCCTCATCACATCATGGTGACAGCAGAGCCAGCGCTGCTTCTGCTCTGTGCCTGTGGTAGGAGGATCAGAACAAGCTGTTCTCTGAGCCTGGCAGTGCAACATGATTCAGGAGCAGCAAATTCTTGGTGTTGCACAGGCTTTTTGACAAGCCAGAGTCTAATGGAGTGACTGATACACTGTAATTAAGAAATGCACTCTTATCAAACTGTTGAGTAATTGTGTCTCTTGCTGATGTAACCAGTTCTGAGGATGTTGAGATGTCCAACCTGCAGCTTTTAAACTTGATACAGGCTCCTCAAATGCTCTAATGCCTTCTCAGCTCCTGGTGCCAAGATCTGTAAGCCTTGAATTCGAGGATGTCTAGTCTGACTCACTAATAACCTGGGGCTTTAAAATCAGCCACCCACCAGCTCCATATCAGTTGTGTTTTCTGCTTTTTCTCAGCTCAGCTGAAAACCATCAGAGGAAGATTTGCTCAGTTATCTCTCCAAACTGGGCATGTTTCAGGTGTGAGGGTTATAATGGTGTGTGGCTCAGAGCACTTGAACTTGTGACAGTAACTTTGTCCCTCATGTTCTCCTCTTGCCTCTGAATTCCCAAATGTTCTTGGGGTTGCTGATTGGCTGCCCTCACATTTTAGTGATCATTTGAGCTGCTGGGGATCTCCTGAATTGAAAAGCATTTGCTAAAGAGAAATCTCAGCTCATCAGTCTGTGGACTTAAGGTTTATTAGTTTATCCATGAGGGAAAACTGTCCCTAAGAGGCATCTTTAACATGTGAATGATTTGAGTGTTTTAAGAACAGAGTTGGGAAGAGACCTTAAAAAAGGCAATCCCGAAAATGTTTGCTTCACAGGATTACAGAATGGTTTGGGTTGGAAGGGACCTCAAAGACCATCCAGTTCCAACCCCCTGCCATGGTCAGGGACACCTTCCACTAGACCAGGGTGCTCCAAGCCCCGTTCAATCTGGCCTTGAACACCCCCAGGGATTTATAACACTTCCAAGGTTTATAAAGGAGCCATCAGCAGGAAGCCAGTTCAGAGTTTCACAAAGATGGTATTTCAGGCATAATTAAAGGGATAAAGCCCCTAAGATGATATCTGTAATTTAGAACTTTACCTGCCAGATATCCTCAATTTGAGGATATCTAGTTTGGTTTTTAAATACGTTCAGTTCCTGCAAAAGTTTGGACTTAAAAAAACCTGAAGGATTCAGGGCAAGGCTTAGAGCTCTAAGTGCCTTTCAATCTGAACTCCCTCCATTTCCAGTGCCTAATTCCTGGTTTTGTGTCTCCCCAGATCATGATGAGAAGCAGCCAACCCCTTACTGGTACGAACGGGAGACGCTGCAAGGAGGACGAGAAGCTGATCAACGCCTCGCTCCGGCCCGGCAAACGTGGCTACATCATTGACACCAGGTCCTTGAATGTGGCCCAGCAGGCCAGGGCCAAAGGAGGGGGCTTTGAGCAAGAAGTCCACTATCCCCAGTGGAGGAGGATTCACAAGGGTATTGAGAGGTGAGTGGAATCACACAGGCCCTGCCCTGGGCTTGGCTTTGTCGGAGCTGTGGTTGGTCCATGAAGTATTTGCTCTGTAAGAAGAGTTGTGTATCCTGGTTCCTGTCAGCAGGGTCATGTTCCTTTTATGGCCAAATCAGGATGTGTGGATGATAAAGGTTATTTGGGTTTCGGTTCCTTGTTCTGAACAACCTGCTGCAGGTTTCAGGCATCAGGCATCTCCCTGTGCCAGCCATAGCCACACTCCAGCCTTCCTGTGTTCCCTTTGCAATGGAAGGAGCCAAAAAACTTCTGCAGGTGAGGATTTGTTCTGTGGCAGTGGCAGTCACAGTTTTATCCAGAGGATTTTCCCAGAGAAGCTATGGCTGTCCCACCCCTGGAAGCATTCAAGGCCAAGTTGGACAGGGCTTGGAGCAACCTGGGATATAGTGGAAGGAGTCCCTGCCCATGGGAATGAGATGAACTTTAAGATCTCTTCCATCCCAAACCAGTCTGTGATTCTATGAGCTGGTACTTTTCACTGGACATCTAATATTGTTTGATCTTTTGGAGACAAGTTACTAAATTAAACAGACTTTTAGCCTGGCCTTGTTGAACTTCTCTCAACCTTAATTTTGGGAAATCCTTCTACACAGATGTGCAGTAATGTTAACTGGAGCTATTGGAAAGCAGTCACTCCTCTCATCACTCTGTAGGCCAGCTCCTGAGGAGTTAATTTAGGAATTTCCTGGCTGTTACTTTGAAGTATTTGGTTTTGCTTCTGAAGTTTTTACTTGAACTTAAATTTTTGTTGATTATTTTACAGCTCTACATGCATCAAACAGAGGAATGAATAAACCACAATATATGAACACTAAATAATCCATGTCCTGGTTCCTGTGTTACTTCTTATGTTTCCAATAACATTTTCCTTTTCCCAAAGGTTTAATATCCTGCAGGAAAGCCTCATCAAACTGGTGGAAGCTTGTAACGACCAGTCCCACAACATGGACCGCTGGCTCAGTAAACTGGAAGCTTCCAACTGGCTGACTCATGTCAAGGAGATCCTGACCACGGCTTGTCTGGCTGCTCAGTGCATTGACAGGTAAATGTCTTGCAGAAAGGCTTGAGTTTCTCATTCATTTTGTCATTAGATACCTCTGGAAGTATTAATAACTGCCCTCCACGATCTGGCTCGTCCCCATGCAAGATGCTGTTTCAACATCCTACTGAAGGAATGTTCCTCCAGTAAATCATGCTGAGAGAGGCAACCTCGACTAAGAATAGGGTTTAAATTATGTAATTGAGGTGTATTCCTATGTCTGATGCAACCAATCTGATTTAGATTGCTTTATTGAAGGTTTAGGTTAAAATGTGCCCATCTGAAATACTGTTTGAGAGTAAAGAGAGGACACAGGGTTGATTTTTTTTTTTTTTTCAAAAAGTCCTTTTTTCTTTTCAGCTGAAAGTTTCCAGTACCCCACCTCACTTACAGAGGTTAAACCAATGGCATTTCCTTATTTTCCCCAGGAATTGGCCCAGTGCTTTTCCCCTCTTACATTTTCATCCCAAAGCAATCCTGCTCATCCCTTCTAAGTGCTCATGACCTCTCTTAACCTGACATTTCTGTCACAAATCCTGCTGACTTGTGTTCAGACCTCAGCCTGGAGAGCCAAACCTCCCTGTCAGGTGCCAGGGTTTGTAAGGCCAGATGAAGGAGTTAAATGTGTTTTATTTGTGGCTCTGAGCAGGAAAAGCCTATCCCAAAACTCAGGGAAAACCTGGCTTTTCATACCGGCTGGAGAAAGTGTTCTGCAGGCACACAGGCAGGCTGGAATGCTGTCTTAGTGGTAAAACAGCATCAGAGCATTTAAAACGTGAGCTCTGTGCTTTTCGAAAGCACTGACAGTGCTGGTTTCATTACTGACTGTGCCAGAAAAGGATTGCTCTGGATCAATACTTTTGTCTGGAATTCTTTCCTACATGCGTACGATGAGAAAGATCAGTGATGAAACCATTCTGGCTTGTTGGGACAGTGGCTGATTTCATCATTTTTAAGTTCAGCTTTGCTTTTTCTGTTTACCTGGAGCTGTGTCAGGTACCTGACCTGCCTCACTCAGGGCCTGGAGGTCAGAGGTGAGCTGACAGGGATGGTTCCATTATTTACCATGGGCAGGAATGACTGGGACAGATCCTGCAGCATCCTGAAGGTCTGGGGCCTGAAAGGTGAAAGGGGGAAAATACTGTTATCCTGCTGTGCCCCACTTTGAGGAGAGCATAGGTTGGGAGCCTTTGGAATTGTGCTTTATCTGTCACTGCTGTGAGAGGAGGAGAGGAAGGTTAAGATTAGGTAGGAAAGGAAGGTTTAGATTAGATATTAGGGAAAATTTCTGTGCAATTACAGTGGTGAGGCCCTGGCACAGGTTGCCCAGAGAAGCTGTGGCTGCCCCATCCCTGGAAGTGTTCAAGGCCAGGTTGGATGGGGCTTGGAACAGCCTGATCCAAAGCCTGACCACTCTTTCAGTGAAGATACTTTCCCTAACAGCCAATCTAAACCTCCACTGTTGCAACTTAAGGCTGTTTCCTCTTGTCCTGTCACTTGTTACCTGGGAGAAAAGACCGACCCCCACCTGGCTCTGACCTCTTTTCAGGAAGTAGTAGAGAACCTCAGCTGAGGCCCAAATTAAACCCAGGTTTGAGCAAGAACCTCGTAATACTGATTTTCAGAGCATCTGGGTGGTGATACATCTTCATTTCAGTGCTTATGGGAAGATTTGAGAGTAATGAGCAAAACGGTGAATGACACAAGCTCATTTTGAGCTGCATTTCCCAGCTATAACTCACAGGGGTACCAATCCAAAAGAGTGAGAACCACAAAGGAGATCTCCCAGTGAGATCAGGACAAAGAACCTGGATTTCCAGACTGCTTAGCAAGAAACTGAGCCTTTCATGATGCAGAGCTCTGGTTAGTGTTGGTGAGGACCCAGGTGAGAAGGTGGGATGCTTCCTTAAGGGATGTGGTGGTAAAGAGCCAGCAAAACCTCAGCATTGTCAGCACTGGTGTCCATGGGATGTAGTGGCATCCACTGGGATGTGTATGCCCTTGGGATGTGTTCTGCTCATTCATACTCTTGTCCCTTCCCACCTCTTTCTTTCCCAGGGAAGGTGCATCAGTGTTAGTCCATGGGACTGAAGGAACTGATTCCACACTCCAGGTCACTTCTCTGGCCCAGATTATCCTGGATCCAAGGTGCAGGACCATCCGTGGCTTTGAGTCTCTTGTTGTGAGGGAGTGGCTGCAGGTAAGAAACACCTCTGAACAAAAGGGCAATCTGTTCCAGTGACAGCTGGATTGGGAAATAGCCTGAGAGGCAGCAAACAGGTTGGGCCTTGTTGCAGCCCTGCTTGGTGTGAACAGCCTTTGTCCTCAGAGCAGCATCATTCCCTGAGTCATTTGTACCTCTGGCACTTTGTGGGGCCTCTGCCTCTCCTGGCAGTTTTTTGGGTTTGGGGAGCTGCCTGTTTTGTGTGCTCAGGGTGGACATCTCTTACCACAGAATGGTTTGGGGTGGAACAGACCTTAAAGATCATCTCGTTCCACCCTCCTGCCATGGGCAGGGACGCCTTCCCCCAGACCAGGTTCCATCTCTTCCATCTCTTCAGAGCCTTGTTCAGACTAAACCACAAAACCTTAGTTCTGCTCTTTGTACCTTTGCAGTCTGGCCCCTCAGTACACCCACACTAGTTTGTTCTTGGTCACATTCCCTGATCAAATACAGGACTGTTCACACAGCCTGGGAAAGGCAGGCAAATTGGTCACAGAATCACAGAATTGTTAGGGGTGGAAAAGCCCTCTAAGGTCATTGAGTCCAGCCATTCCCCAGCACTGCCAAGGCCACCACTGACCCATGTCCCCAAGTGCCACATCCATATGGCTTTTAAATCCCTCCAGAGATGGGGACTCCACCGCTGCCCTAAGCAGCTGTGCCAGGGCTGGCCAACCATCTTCATGAAGAAATTTTTCCTAATACCCAGTCTAACCCTCCCCTGGCACAGTGTGAGGCCATTTCCTCTCATCCTGTCCCTTGTTCCCTGGGAGCAGAGCCTGACCCCGCCCTGGCTCCCCCCTCCTGTCAGGGAGTTGCAAAGAGCCAGAAGGTCCCCCCGAGCCTCCTTTTTTCAGGCCGAGCCCCCCCAGCTCCCTCAGTTGCTCCTGGTGCTCCAGCCCCTTCCCCAAATTCATTTCCTTCCCTGGACACGCTCCAGCCCCTCAATGTCTTTCTTGTCATGAGGGACCCAAAACTAACCCCAGGGTTTAAGGTGAGGCCTCAGCAGTGCCAGCACAGGGTTACCAGCAGCTTGTTACTGGATGCCTGAGCAATAGCAGCACGGTCACATGGACTGTCTGTAAGGTCTTTTTTGCTACATGTACCCACATTCCACTGCTTTGTGTGTGATGCTTCCTCTGATTCCCACAGGCTGGTCACCCTTTCCAGCAGCGCTGTGCCCAGTCAGCCTATTCCAACAGCAAACAGAAGTGGGAGGCCCCGGTGTTCCTGCTCTTCCTGGACTGTGTGTGGCAGATCCTTCGGCAGTTCCCTTGCTCCTTCGAGTTCAATGAACAGTTCCTCATCATGCTCTTTGAACATGCTTATGCTTCCCAGTTTGGGACTTTCCTGGGAAACAATGAAAGTGAAAGGTTGGTAAGGATGCTTGATTTGAACCCTTGTGTGTGTGACAAAAAAATCATGGAATGGTTTGGGTTGGAAGAGACGTTAAAGATCATCTCGTTCCAACTCCCTGCCCTGGGCAGGGACCTTCTACTAGACCAGGTTGCTCCAACCTGGCCAAAAATCCCCACCCATCCCCACTTTATATAGTCTCTTACACAGAAACTCTTCCATAAAAGAATAAACAGCTGGAGTTTGACGTGAGTCATGGCTGTGGGAAGCAAACTTGCCCGTGCAGGCCTGGAGGAGAAGGTCAAGGCATCAGAAGCCGCAGCTGGCAAGTCTGGTCCTTACCTGTCAGGGAGGAACATTACTCTGTAGCCTGGTGGTCCTGACACCTCCAGGTCCAGCCCTGAGTGGGGCTGCTGGGAGTAGCAAAGAGGGGGGAGGGCTGGAGCCTCCCACAGCTGTCAGAGAGGTTTAGATTCCTGTTTTGAGGTTGGATTCCTGTTTTGAGGTTAACAGTTCTGCCCTCAGGACTCCTGACTCCAATAAGACCATGTCTGATGGTCTCCTGCTTAACTGAACATGAAGGGAAAAACCGAACTGATATTACAGATAAGGAAGGCAATTTAAAGCTTCCTATAAACCTCTCTGCCCTTTATCTTGGCTTAAAAGAGACTCTGCTGCCTTCTGCAGGGCTGCTGAACTAGTCATCTGCAAAACCAAGTTAGACTTGAAACCAATAAGATGGAATTTGGAAGAGTATTGGATGTTACATGTAATAACCTGCCTGTCACATTCGAGCCCGTCAGCCTGAGAGCACAGACAGGGTTTGAAGTCTGATGTGAAGCTTGTGCTGTCTGAAGCATTCACAGGGATGGTGAATCTCCTCCTGGCTGGCAGTTCAATTTGCTAGTGCAGGCAGGATGTTTGCTGCAATCTAAGGAATAGAGATCCCTGTGTAACTCCTTGTGGTGGAGTTGCCCCAGGAAAACAGCACTGCTTGCCCTGTGTGCTTAGATCCTTCCTGCCACCAGAGGGACCTGTCAGATGTGCCCATTGCACAATTCCAGCAGTAACACTGCTTTTATCTACTCAGGAATTCCATTTCCATCGTTCCCTGGTGCAGACCCATCCCACTTCCCAGCTCTGCCTTAACACAGGAATTCAATCCCTTTCAAAACCTGGCACTCGAACCACTGTGGGGAGGTGACTGATCCTTCACCTGGACAGGAGACAGTCAACTTCCACACAACTTATAAATGTTATTTCCCCATCTTTTATTCAAAACTAATGGTAATCAGCCAGGTTGAGTAAATTGCTTTAGGTTTGCACCCTGTGCCATGATGGTGAGAGGTACTGAAGGGATTGTCCTGAATTATCTGGGCTAGTGGCATGTTGAGAAACTTGTGGCCTTCTAGTCTGTGTGGTTCTGACTAAAACAGTCTTTATGGATCAAAGTGTACAAAACTAACTTGCTCCTGTGGGTTTCTTAGGGCTAAACTGAAGCTGCCTCAAAAGACCATGTCCCTGTGGTCCTGGGTGAACAGGAATGAAGAGCTGAGCAAATTCCAGAATCCCATTTACGAGGCCAACAGCTTGGTCATCTGGCCCGCCGTGGCCCCACAGAGCCTGCAGCTCTGGGCAGGTAAGCCAGGCTTGCTCTTCCTGTTGCAGACAATATCTGCTTTGGGACTGCTTGTAAAGCTTCTCCTGACCTTTTTGGATAATCCATGTGCAGTGGGTTCCCTGCTGCAGGAACTTTCTCCATCCCATGGGTGCTGAAGAGTTGGTAACAGTGAAGCAAAGTGGGCTGTCGTGGAAACGGGGAGACATGGATGGGTCTGATGAGGACATGAGGAAAAGAATGGAACCCCTTCATTTTTCCTTTTATTAACCCTGTTTAATAGAATGGTGAACTTGGAGAGGAGGGTCAGTATTTTTAATGGCTATTTAGGGGGGAGGGCAAGGGAAGAATTTGTAAACTGATGGAATATGAACTCCTTGTAACAAGAAACCCTCGTGACCTGTCTGCCCTGGGCTTTCAGGTGTTTTCCTCCGGTGGAACAGGCCTTCCCAGTACCTGGAGGAAGCCCAAGAAGAAATGGTGAAGATTATAAAATACAACAAGGAACTCCAGGACAAGGTGAAGGTGTTGAGGAGGCAGCTGGCAGAGCTGGAGGCGGCTGCGAGGGCGCAGCACAACTTGTGAGCTACCGGGGATTTGCCTCAGGTCCTTCCTTTCCAGCCTCCTCTACACTAAAGACTGAACATGGAAAAGTGCATGTGTTGCTGAGCCCTTGGGCCCAGCTGCCCTCAGCCCTCCCACTGCTGAAACCTTCACACTATGAACCTCCCTGCTCTCCTGGGAGGGATTTTTGTTTTGTTTACAGAAGACACAGCTGGGCACAGTGTCCTCTCTTGGCCGCTTCTCTGTCTCAACATTGTGTACAGTGTCAGCAGGAGCTGGAACTCTTTACCTCCAACTGTGTGGATGACCAGGATGGGCCAAGAGACAGGATGTCTCCAATTTATTTTGAACTTTGTCTGGGTTTGTTGAACTCTCTAAACACTCACAGGATTAAAATACAGACTTCTACATAGATAGGTAAAGGCATTTTGTCTGAAAGCACCTTTTCTCTCCAAGAGTAGGTAAGGCAGCTTAGTTCTTTAGTTTCCTAGAAAAACTAGAAATTGTTAAAATCTAACTACAGTTTCTGCCAGTCTACACAATCCTCTCAGTAGCCTTCACATCTGACACTTGGGTTTTTGTGTTCAGCATTGGCTTGGGAGCAGAAATTTAAATACCAAACCAGAGCAAGACTTTTCAGTGCAATACAGAACTGAAGTAGGGATTCTGCTGCTAATGTTTAAGCCATGACTTCCAGGTGGAATTGTCCCTCATGGATAAATATCTCCTAAGTAATAACAAGCTTCTTTTATTCTGCCTGGAAAACAAAAAGGTTTGGTAGCTGCTGGAGGTGTTCACTTGCAGAACAGGGGCTCAGAGCTGTCCTTTTACCCAGATCCAAGCTGCCTTCTTGGAATTTCCAAGTCCCCTGGCTGGGTTTGGACACCTGGCCAGGTTCACAGCGTTGCATCTACAGCTCATCAAAGCACTTCTGCTCCAGCTGATGTGCTTTTCCCTCTTGTGCTCTTATATCCATGTTGTGAAACATCAAAAAAGCAGGAGTTGGAAGTTCAAGTGACCTCACAGATCTGCTGCAGATTAAGGGGCCATCACACTACAGAAATGCTCAGAGTTTAGATGACTTGTAGCTGCTAAAATTACTTAAAGACTTTAGGGATAAGCTTTTTTTTTCCATTTAACTTTGTATTTTGTAGCTGCTCTTCCTGTTTCTGCGACTTCAATCTACTTTTATGAAATTAGAGTTTTCTTTAGCAGTTTTTTTTCTGCTTTCAAAAGACAGGTAAGAGTAGGTCTGAAATACTCATTTTCTCAGCTCAATTCCATGGATGGACAGGACTGAGAAGAGTTGAATTAACAGCAGCACATGTGGCTGGGATTATCCAGAAATCTTGCTGTTTCTGAAATGGAGCTGCAGGAGGTCAGTGGTGTTCTCTTTGGAAACTGTTGAGCTTCCAGTTTGGGGAATGAAGCTGCCTTTATTTAAAAGCCACTTTCACACAGATAAATGTAAAACTGCAGGATCTTTAGTTGTTGTAGAAGCAGCTGGAGAGTGATCTGCAAAAATCATGTGGCCACTAAATATATTCTAAGGAAATCCTATAACCAAGGAAACAATATAAAATTATGTTATAGTGATTAAGTGCTACCTTAATGCCTTTCGTTCACTCTTTATTTCTTTAATTCTTTTCTTCTTGATTAACCTAAACTTAGCCCTAAAGTCATGAAAAAATACCGAGATCCCTTTTAAGCCACTGAAGGCAGAAAAGTAATTCTCCCTGCTTGTAACACTCATTTCTTTCTAGGTTTGGAGAGTGATGGTTTTGTTCACTAAATCAAGTCTGACACAGGGAATGCTGCTCAGGGTGATCTGTCCTGCATCACAGGGGAGGCACAATTTGGTTGTTCCCTCTTCCCACCTCCAAATCTGGCTGCTGGAGATACCTCTGGGTATGTCGTTAATATAAGCCCTTTAAAATGACTGTTCACCCTTTAAAATCATGTCTGTGGGATCTGCACCTCCCTGGGTGGTGTTTCCCTGCCCAGTTCAGGATTTCTACATCTGAAATCCATTATCCCCAACCAGATGGGAAGGATTCAGAAGGCACTGTTTTCCCTGTAATAGGCTATACATAAAACACCCTTAAAGGTTATGCAATTTCCTAACACGGTAATTATAGATTGAGCTAAATAATAGAGAAGCAGAGATGGGGTTTTTTGGGATCTAATTGCCTGGCTCCTCCAGCCTCTCCTACAAACTGCAGGCATCCCAGGAAATTGGGAAACCAGCTGTGACAGCCAACAAAAGGCAGCACATTCCCTCTGAGCTGGCATTTAATCCATCCTCCACTTGTGTCTCAGGGCTGAATCCACACCCAAGTGCTGTGTGTGCCTTGGCTTGGTGGATCCCAGCCTTTATGTGGAAGTGCTGGGGTCACCCTGAGCAGCTCCAGCAGTTCATTCCATAATTCCTGTCCCTGCAAACAGGTTACCTGGAGCAGCCCTGTGAGGTGTTGCAGGTGATGGAGTTGAGACACGATGTGATGTTTTAGCTCCTCCTGGGAGAGGACAGTTCACAGAGCTCTTGTGTCAGACTGCTTCCATGTTCTCCTTTAACCTTTCCATTCATTCCCAGTGTTTCCCAGGCACCAATCTGGTGGCTGCTGGTGTGAAACACAGTGGAACACTCCGATTCTTTGCTTTCCTGCTTGTCTCCCATATTTAATCACGTATTTAATATTGATGTTGGATTTGCCCCCTCTTAGAGGGGGACACCTGCCCCCTGAAGTCCCTGACACCCCCATTGCAGATTCCCAGTGTCTTCCCAAGCTCCAGGTGCTGTGGCAGTGCCCAGCTCTGGCTCTTCCCTGTGCCACTGCCTTACACCCCTGCTGACCCCCTGCTTCTGCTCTTTTGCACACACTAATTGTGGAACAAGCTGGACACTGAGGGCCCCACCTCCAAATTTTGGGGTCAGTCAATGAGGACACTGCCATTTACCAAAAGAAAAAAAGAAGAAGGGAAAAGGAACTAACTTGCACAGTTTTCATAAGGGAATTATTTACCTTCAATATTTTGATTGTATTGATCTAACTCTTGAATGTGGCACTGGTTGAAGTGCACTCCTGTTGCATAGGATAGAACTTCAAATTGCACTGTACAGCATTTTGGTGTCTCATGTGTGCTTTGCTCCAGCCTTGGGAAGTGCTCTTGTGTGTCCAGGCTCCTGTGGGAGGAGGGAAGGTGTATCCCAGCACTCCCTGTATTTTGTGATAGCAGCACTGTGTGGTGTGTGCTCTGTATCTGTTCACTGCTGCCAACTCAAGTGATGAGTGCACTGCTGTCCCAACATCTGGAATTGCTATTTGGACTTGGCTGCTGCATCAGTCTTGATTTTTCTTGTAAAAATTGCAATAGCAGGGCTGGGAGTTGTGCTATTTTAGGTGTATGCTGTGTGTGTACAGAACCCCAGCTGCTGTGGTATGGAATATATTGCAAAAAAAAGGTAACAAATCTGAGGACAAAAGATCATGGCTCAGTGTTCAACCATTTGGGGGGAGAAAAACAGATACAAAGGGGCTGTAAACTTTGCTGTAGATATGTGAGAACATAGTAGATGTGTCTGTTTAAATTAAAATCTTGAAGACTAAAAAGTTCTTTAATTATAGTGCTGAATCTTTATTGGTGTGGCGTCTGCTTCCCACTGTGTGTGTGTGACCTGGATGTGAGTTCTTGCCTGAAATTTTAGCTCTTTTCAGCTCAAGTGTGTTTTATTTTACAGCTGAAGAGATTCTGTGATGGTAGAAGAGGGATGGAAGGAGAAGGTTGAGACCCTGAGGCTGTGAGTGGCTGGCAGAGCTCTGATAGCAAGGTTTTGGTCCTTGGACACCAGCTCTGAACACGATGGATAAATAATTAGCTTGGCCAGGGTTTTTTGCTGGTATTGATCTCTCCAAAGGCAGAGAGGCAGGGGTATTCAGAGGGAAAGGGTATTGGACTGAAACAAAGCCCTGCTGAAGGGAGATGGTGACAAAAGGGGGAATGGTTTTAAACTAAAAGAGGAGATTTAGGTTAGATATTGAGAGGAAATTCTTCCCTGTGAGGGTGGGGAGGCCCTGGCACAGGTTGCCCAGAGAAGCTGTGGCTGCTCCATCCCTGGAAGCATCCAAGGCCAGGTTGGACAGGGCTTGGAGCAACCTGGGAGAATGGGAGGTGTCCCTACCCAAGGCAGGGAGTTGAAATGAGATGGTTTTTAAGGTTCCTTCCAACCTAAACTGTTCTGTGACTATGAAGTCCATCCATAGACCTGAGGTCACAGTTACCTGTTGTTTTTAAGGGAGGTGGGGGTACCCTGGTGCACTTGCCAGGGGGAGGAACAAAAAAAGACTAAACAGCTCTTGGGAAATGGAGGCTGGGAACTGTGGAAGCTCCTGGATCTCTCCCTGTTGATGAGTCAGTAGTCTGGGAACCACTGGGCTCTCTGTTTCTCTGCAGTGTCATCTGTGGTCTCTGCAACTCCTTGGGAAGGTGATGAGTTTTTGTGGCTTTTGGTGTTGGAGCAGATGGAGACTGGAGGTGTGTGTGCAGCCCTGTGTGATAACACAGGGAAAGGTGCTGAAGGTTTTGATATGAAAAGATTGATTTTCAGTCCCTCTATTTGCAAAACGTTTCCAAAAGTCCCAGCTGAAACAGAGTAGGTCTATTTAAAATACTTTCAGTTGTGATCAGGCAGCCTGATCTGGGTTAAGCTTGATTTTAGGAGGGGAGGGAGAAAATAACTAGAGAATCATAGAATGGTTTGGGTTGGAAGGGACCTTAAAGATCATAGAGCTCCATGAGCAGGAACACCTTCTACTATCCCAGATTGCTCCAAGCCCCATCCAACCTGGCCTTGGACACTTCATGTATCAGGAGTCCATCTGACCAAGTGTTGAAATTTGGTTTTATTCAACTTCTCTTTTTTTTTTGAGACTATTGGCATTTCTGTTTTGAGAACCCAAGTGTTATTATTTAGTACCACTGCAGGACTGTCTTCCATGCTGCCTATTTTTCCCCCAAGCAGTGAGAGAAGACAATGAGGAGGATTTACCATTGCACATGGGCTGGAACTCGGTGATGCTGGGCTGTGTTGGCTGCTCACAGCTTCCCCTGCTGTGGGAATGTCATGACAAGCCCCTGGCATTTGTCTTTCAGAGCTGAGCTGATGATCCTTTGATGTTCTGCTGTGAGGGTGTTGCTGATGGATTCAGATACTTTATCTGATGCTGCAGCTCAGCTAATGGAGGGTTTGCTCCTAAAGCTCCAAATCTGCTCCCTCAGTATGTGAAAGCGCTGGCAAACAACCGAACCACTGCATTGAGTTGGGGCAACCCTGGGTCCAGGCTGGGGATGAACAGATGGAGCAGCCCTGGGGAGAAGGACTTTGAGTGCTGGTGGGTGACAGGCTGGACATGCCCCAGCCATGGGCACTCCCAGCCCAGAAACCCCCCATGTCCTGGGCTCATCCCACAGTGTGGGCAGCAGGGGAGGGGGAGATTCTGCCCCTCTGCCCCCTCAGGTGAGACCCCACCTGCAGAGCTGCCTCCAGCCCTGGGGAACAACAGCACAAGGACGTGGAACTGCTGGAGAGAGTCCAGAGGAGGCCACAGAGATGCTCTGAGGGCTGGAGCCCCTCTGCTCTGGAGCCAGGCTGGGAGAGCTGGGAGTGTTCACCTGGAGTAGAGAAGGCTCCAGGGAGAACTTAGAGCCCCTTCCAGAGCCTAAAGGGGCTCCAGGAGATCTCGAGAGGGACTTGGGACAAGGGATGGAGTAACAGGATGCAGGAAATGGCTTCCCACTGCCAGAGGGCAGGAATAGATGGGACATTGGAGAGGAATTGCTGTCTGTGAGGGTGGTGAGGCCCTGGCACAGGTTGCCCAGAGAAGCTGTGGCTGCCCCTAGATCCCTGGAAGTGTCCAAGGCCAGGTTGGATGGGGCTTGGAGCAACCTGGGATAGTGGAAGATGTCCCTGCCCATGGCAAGGGTTGGAACTGGATGAGCTTAAGGTCCCTTCCAACCCATCCCATTCTGTGATTGTGTGACACACAGACTCACTGTGGTGAGATGTGTGTTACACCAGTCTTAAAAACACTGGTTTAGTTACTAAACTCAGGTTTGTTACAGCTTAGGAAGGTACACGCCCAGTTTCCAGGACTGCACATCCCAGTTGGAGGTGGTACCATCCAGGATGGTCTCTTTCCTGACATGAAAAACACTTGTGATGTCCCAGCAAAGTAAGTGCAACATTTCCTTTTGGCTTGTAAATCCTTGATGGTATGGAATAAAAACTTCCTGGCAGGAATAAGGGTTGTTTTAGAGTTTGGGCTTTTTGTTTTAAACAGAGAACTGCTTGGAGGCTTGGAGCAACCTGGGATAGTGGAAAATGTCCCTGCCCATGGCAGGGGATTGGAATGAAATAGCTTTAAGCTCCCTTCCATCCCAAACCATTCCATGATTTTATGGCTTAATGAGCTGTCATCTTAGACTGTCACTGCAGCTGGATCCTCACGTAGACTGGAAGAACAATTCCTTTTTTATTTTTATTGTTTTAGGCACCAGACTGGGATTTGGGAGAGTGAAGTCCCGGTCCTGCCACTGCCACAGGATTGCTGGTGTCATCTCAAGTGAGTCACTTCACCAAGGAACCACAGGGACAGCACATCCCTATGGCAAGACCTTTGCTGTGTCTCCAGGTGTCCTGAAAGGCTGGGAAGAGCTTCTTTCCCTCAGCTATCCAAGCACAGTGGGTGCAAGTTCAGCAAGGGCAGAGGGGAGCAGGATGAGACCACAAAACCCCACAGAATGTGTAGGAGGGGATGGGAGGGAGATCAAGCCTGAGGTTCTGGGAGAGGCTGTTTCTGAAAGCTTTGAACAAGCAGCACTTCTGGATGCTCCATGGGAAAGGGGAGGAAAAAGGCAGTGGTGTAGAGTGGGGAGAGTGACAGGAACACTCTTAGAGCCACCATGGCTGCCTAGGAGAGGATGGACAGTGCTTGTCTGCTGATGGAGATTCCCAGCAGCAGAAGTCATTCCCAACAACCCTGGTCACCATCCTGGCAGTGCTCAGAGTCCCAGCATGGAGAAGTCCCTCACCACAGGCTCTACAAAGGATGCTCAGGAATTTCCAGTTTACTGTGTGTTAATAAACTGCCCCTCCTGGAGGGTGGGAATGGTCTGGGGCTTCTCCTGGTCCTGGGTGACACCATGTTAAATTTGTTGCAGTTTTGGAACTGTTTGAGACAGGAAGAAATGGGATCAACTGCTGAGGAATCAGATCCCTCAGGGACTGGCTGCATATGTTGCTCTCCAAATCAGGAGCATCCCTAAATCTGTAACCCAGCTGCTGTTCCAGGGTGTCTGAGTGAGGGAGGTGGGTAATGTGCTGTGAGGATCAAGCTGTTCCCCTTCTGAGTTAAAATCAGCCTTTTGCTGCCCTCTCTCCCTGTTTTCAGCTCCCTGGATTTCTTTCTGCTGAGAAACCTCAATACCCAGCCCAGATGTGACTTTTTCTTCCCTCTCATTATGGCCTTGAGAGGCAGAGCAGCTTGTTGGAACATGTCGTGCTCTCTTCCCCTTGATTTGCATTCCCAATATTCCCTCATTAGTCTGTTACTGAACTTCAGGTTGGTTTTTTATGTTTTAAGTCTTTCGGACATGGATTTATATTATTTTAAAAAAAAAAAAGAAATCTAAACAACAGACAAACTCACAAAACCTTAAAACCCAGATAACATGAAAAATACAAACCATACAAACTTCTCAGTAGCCTGTAACTCTCTCTCTCTCCATAGAGCATTTTTTGGAGCATATCTTGACATGCACAGAGATTCTCTGAGCAGGACTGGAACAAGCTGCCCAGGGAAGCAGTAGATGTGGATGTGGTACTTGGAGACATGGTTTAGTCATGGCCTTGGCAGTGCTGGGAGAACAATTGCACTCAGTGATCTTGGAGGTCTTTTCCAGCTTAATTCTAGGATACACATGGGTGAGGACTGTCATAGAATCACAGAATGGTTTGGGTTGGAAGGGACCTTAAAGATCATCTTGTTCCAACCTCGTGCCGTGGGCAAGGACACCTTCCACTATCCCAGGTTGCTCCAAGCCCTGTCCAACCTGGCTTAGTGAGCTCCAAGGCTGTGCTGACCAGAGAAAGACACCCAGGGTGTCCTTGCTGCCCACATTGGTGCTCTCTGGGTGGGAGGATCACCCTCAGCTGGTTTTTGGATTGGAGCATCCACCCATCTGTGCTTGAGTTTTCTTCTCTTTAGGATTTTTTGCCTTCCCATATTGATGGTTTTTCTCTTGCCCCTTGGAGCTGCTGCCTGACATTCCTACCTCTGTCCTTGGTTTTACCTTTTTTATCTTGCAGGGCTTTGTGTTCTTTCCCGTGAGCTGGCAACCTCCTCAGCTTTGGGAGGAGGGTTTTCCAGCTGGGCTGTATCAGGGAGGCCTTGGATTCCAGCTGAACCCAGAGGATGGGGTGGTTCAGGGCCAGCTTTCTGCTCACTCCATCCTGCTGATTCCACGCCAGTTTAATGCTCCAAGTGCTGGCTCGGTGCTGGAGGAAGGGAATGGTTTATGGAACCACTCCTGCCATCCTGGTGTGATCCTGGTCTGGAAGAGAACTTTACTGTGTGTCCAGGGAAGGGAACAGAGCTGGGGAAGGGGCTGGAGCAGCAGGAGCGGCTGAGGGAGCTGGGGAGGCTCAGCCTGGAGAAAAGGAGGCTCAAGGGGGACCTTCTGGCTCTGCAACTCCCTGACAGGAGTGGGGAGCTGGGGGGGATCGGGCTCTGCTCCCAGGGAACAAGGGACAGGACAAAGGGAAACAGCCCCAAGTTGCACCAGGGGAGGTTCAGATTGGATATTGGGAGGAATTTCTTCATGGAAGGGGTTTTTAAACATTGGAAGGGGCTGCCCAGGGAGGTGGTGGAGTCCCCATCCCTGGAGGTGTCCAAGGAACGACTGGACGTGGCACTCAGTGCTCTGGACTGGGTGAGAAGGTGGGGATCAGTCACAGGTTGGACTTGATCTTGGAGGTCTCTTCCAACCTAAATCATTCTTGGATTTACATTGACTCAGCTGAGCAGATACAGCAAAGCCCTGGGTGCTCCAAGCACATCCTTCCTGAGCAGAAAATGCCCTTTTCTTCCACTCTCTGCACTCTCGGGGTCATGGGGACAACAGAATCTTTTCTTTTTCCCTCTGCAGCATCCCAGTTGACTGTGTCTGCCCTGACTGCATGGCTGGGCTGGATGCACAGTGCCCTTCCTTGGAGCAGCCATGGGGTCATGGTAGAGGCTCTTACTTCCCTTCCATTTGGTGGCAGACGACTCAGCCTGGAAAAGGGATTGCTGAGGTGATGATATCATGGAAGTCTGAAATATATTGGCCCGGAAAATCATGGAATGTCAGGATAGGTAAGGTTGAAAAGGTCCACTGGAAGTCATTTCACTGGAAGCAATTCTTCCCTGTGAGGGTGGTTTGGCCCTGGCACAGGTTGCCCAGAAAAGCTGTGGGTGCCCCATCCCTGGAAGTGTTCAAGGCCGGGTTGGACAGGGCTTGGAGCAACCTGGAATAGTGGAAGGTGTCCCTGCTCATGACAGGGGGATGGAATAAGATGGGGTTTTAAGTCCCTTCCAACCCAAACCATTCTATGATAATAAAGGGAACGTTTTACTCCCAAATTTTAAGCATGAATGAGAAAATATGTGTTCATAGATTTTCTGATAGTACTGGAAGCTTCAGCTGTAGGTTCCCTGTTTGATTAAAGTAACTTTGAAGATTGCTAAAAACATTTGAGTTTAATTTAATTTTTAAAATAACATTTCAGTCTGGCTACATTTTACTCCCTTAACAGCAAGTGTCCAAGGTCAGGTAGGATGGGGCTTGGAGGAACCTGGTCTAGTAGAAGGTGTTCCTGCCCATGGCAGGGGGGTGGAATGAAATGATCTTTAAAGTCCCTTCCAACCCATGGAATGCATGACTCTGTGAAGCCCAACCCGGCTGCTGGTGGCCTTTGAGACGGCACGGAGGGTCAGATGACCCTTTAATTTGACTTTTTTTGGCAGATTCTGTTCAATCTGTAGCAGACAGAGCGACACTGCTGACACTCCGCGGCTTTGCCTCTCCAAGGGCATTAACTGCACTTTTTCAAGGCTCTGCAGTGGAACAAGAGACTGCTTTGTGTTCATTTTCCTCCTGAAGCTTTCCCTCTTTTCAAGAGGGACAGCTGGTTTGGTGAATGGTGCTTAACAGTCCTTTCAAACTCAATTAGGCACTTGAGAGCCAGGAGTTGTGAGTACTCGGCTTCCATAGCCAGCAAAGGATTTTCCCCTCTGTTATAGCACGATTTTCCAAGATTTCCACACTCTGTGAGCTGAGCTTTTAGTAACTGGCCATTTGTTCATGTCTGGAAACTTTGGAAATAGTGGCCAGCCCTGCTTTGTTTGCTCTCTGAACTTTGAACGATTTCATTCAGCACTTTTTGTAAGAGGTGGAAAAAAATAAAATAATAAAATTAAAAAAATAAAATGAAAAATAAAATGAAAAATAAAATTAAAACATAAAATTAAAAAATAAGCAGGCTCTGCCCCAACCCTGAACTGACTCATGTCTTATATTCACAGCAAATTCCAGGGATTTTTTTGTTGGCAGGCTTGACAACAAACCATCCCTGCGTTTAAACAGTGAAGCCTGAGTGCTTTATCCTTTTGTCTCAGTGCACGTCAGGGCACAGTGTTTGTGTAGGGTCTCCTCCTGCCCCGGAGCTTTGCCTGAGTCCTGACCATCCAGGCGGGAAGGGATGTGATTAATCCCTGTCAGACTCAGTTGGCTCTGCCTCTGATCTCCGGGCTGGGGAGATCTCTGTGTGTGCACTGGAGGGTTTTGTTTTGCTTAGCAGAGCTCTCTGAAAGATTTTCCCCCAAAACTTTAATGTTGATCTTTGTCCTGAATGAAAATTAAGACCTAAATATATATATATATATTTTTTTTTTTGTATTACACACTTTTTCCTTGATTTAGTCGAGCTCCACAAAGTATTTCCTGGAGGTAGCTTTAACAAAAGCATTTTTAATATTTCAGGATTCCTTTTTTGGGCTGCTGAGCTGAAGGTTCCAGCTCAGTGAGCTGTGCCCTCAGAAGGGCCTGGGATACTTCATACTTTCATGCTCTGGGCTCCTGCCCAGGAGCTTCCATGAGACACAGAGCTGAGCTGGCTTCAGGAGTGTGTAACAAGGACCAGGCTGGTCAGAGCAAAGGTACCAGCACCTCCAGCAACCATAATCTATGAATATTTAAGGAGAGATTATAGGGAACGGGACCAGAGCAACCTGGTCTAGTAGAAGGTGTCCCTGCCCATGGCAGGGGGTTGGAACAAGATGATCTTTAAGGTCCCTTCCAACCCAAACCATTCTAGGGATATTTCCCAGACTCCAGACTTTTATTTAAGGAGAACAAAAATTGAATTATCTAGGCAAAACCGCCTTTTTGTCCCCAAGGAGGATTTTTTTTTTTAAGTTTTTTTTTTTTTGCTGAGATTGCTCTTTCCCTGGATGGAAAATTCCCAACCTGCTTAAGTTGGCAAGCTCTGGTTTTCAGCTAAAGCATATGCTGATGTATGTTTATATCTTGCAGCAACAAAAAGCTGTGGATAAATCAAGAGCTGAAGGCAGCAGGCAGTTCCCTTCCCCATCCCAACAATCCTCATATTGCCAATGGGAGGGTGGAAAAGTGGCAACTACAGTTAAGTCTGCAGGAAAATGACAGCAAAACTATACTAATGAAATCAAATACAATTCCAGCTTTATTGTCTGTCCTACAGATAATACTGTAAATTCAGGAAGAATTTCTTCATGGAAAGGGTTGTCAAACATTGGAGTGGGCTGCCCAGGGAGGTGGTGGAGTCCCCATCCCTGGAGGTGTTCAAGGAACGACTGGACGTGGCACTCAGTGCTCTGGGCTGGGTGAGAAGGTGGGACTGGATGATCTTGGAGGTCTTTTCCATCCTAAGTGATTCTATGAAATGCAAAAAGATCCAGAAAATCTGACCTACAGCACCTGTGTTCTGAGAGATGTCACATAAGAAGAAGGAATAACCTGCTTTTATTTCAATAAAAGGATTATTAAATTCCAAGAACGAAGTTTGCAGCCTCATCATGCTACATTATAGTGATTATCCACTGGCACTGGCTGGAAAATGGAATTCCTAAATGCTTTTGCCTCTCCCTGGCTCGTAACATGATGCCTTATTACCCTCCAGCAAAGGCAAGGAATTCTTAGGCAGATTTTTCCCTGGCACCCTGCAAGCTCCTGCTGGCTGCTCCATGGGCTGGACAGCTGGGAGAGGCTGGAGAGGCTGTGGGAAAGGTGCCTGCCTATTCCTGGAGCATCCAGCACACTCCCAGCTCCTGAAAAATGGTTTTGCAGCTGTGGAAAGGGCTCTGGTTTGCAGAGATGGCCGGTTTGGATTTAATTTTAAATGCATTTCAACTTTTCTGTCGTGAAATTTCCCTCTGGAATCTCCTGTCAGAACCAGCTTTATTTTTAGAGTGTGAGTTTTGAGGTTAATTGATCAGGACACTTGAGGGATGAGGGATTTAAGTCCGTGAGACCTTGCAGATTCCATCCTTGTATGGAATGCCTGGGTGTGTTTTTAGCAGGCTTTTCTCAGGGTGGTTCATGGAGGTTGCCCTGTTCAAGAGCAATGAAACCCAGTGTTTCCCTGGACCATTATGAGCTACAGACTTCCAGTACCTAAAGGGGGCTTCCAAGAAGGCTGGAGAGGGACTTTTCACGAGGGTGTGGAGTGACAGGACAAGGAGGAATGGATTCAAAATGAGGGTAGGTTTAGATTAGGTATTAGAAAAAAATTCTTCCCTGTGAGGATGGGGAGGCCCTGGCACAGGTTGCCCAGAGAAGCTGTAGCTGCCCCCAGATCCCTGGAAGTGTCCAAGGCCAGGTTGGACAGGGCTTGGAGCAACCTGGGGTAGTGGGAGGTGTCCCTGCCCATGGCAGGGGGTGGAACTGGATGACATTTAAGGTCCCTTCAAACCCAAACCACTCAGTGATTTTATGATTCCACACTGAGCAGTTGTGAATCAACTCCCAGATCTGGCAAGTCACACATTTTACAGGGTTTGACCCCTGACAGGAAAGCTTTTTGTTATGTTATCAGGTGAAACCTGGAGTATAAAGAGTGAGTTTATGAAAAGGACACAAAGTCTATTTATCAAAATTGTGCTTAGTAAATAGAGTTGGGAAAGTGACCTTTCACTGATTACAGGGTTTTCCTTCTCTGCTTTGTTCCCTTGCAGACAATGACCCTGATTCATGACACATCCTGTCAGGCTGTAACTGGCCTCAGCCAGCTCTACCTGAGGCTTCTTCTTGGCCAGCTGTGATGGTGGGAGCAGAAGAGGAGGAAACACTGATGTGGGACTGATGAACACCTGAACATTTCCCACTGAACCCGTTTTGGGAGCATTCAGTGTTTCAGGGCTGCTTCCTGGTGTTCAACAGTTTCCATCTCTTGGGGCAGTTGGAGGTAAACCATAGAATCATAAAATATTCTGAGCTGGAAGGAACCCAAAAGGATCATCAGAGGAGGGTGGTCATCTTCCACACTCCGTGTCCTGCTTGGTCAGTGCTGGGATTTTTTTCCCCCGTAATGTTCAATGCTTGCTCCTGCAAATCTCTTCTTACCATGGGATGCAGAGGTGTGGGGTTTGGGTCCAATACTGTGTTTTGCTGCTAATTACAGAGGCTGTTTGGCACCATCTAGTGAAATCATCCTGAGAGACCACATCTACAGGGAGCTTGTGATGTCAACCTTGCACTGAGGTGCCCATGGCAGGGGGTTGGAACAAGGTGATCTTTAAGGTCCCTTTCAACCCAAACCATCCTAGGAATATTTCCCAGATTCCAGTCATTGCTGATTTTTATTTAAGGAGAATGAAAACTGAATTATTTAGACAAAACCCACTTTCTGTCCCCAAGGATGAATTTTTTTTTTTTTTTTTTTTGCTGACATTGCTTTAGTCAAGAAACTCTAATCCATCTTCAAGGGGTGTAAAGCACCACAAAAAAAACCCCACAGCAGACCATTCCTTCTGGATCAGATGGTCATTTCCCATTTTCTTGGTTTCTCAGCTTTTTAGGAAGTCACATCATTGCATTGACAGTGAAGCAAAGTTACAAAAACCACAGCACAAAGATGTTTTCCCAAAACCTGACTTGCATTCTGTGCTTTCCAAATGCAGAGCTGTGGGGTTTGGGTCAATACTCTGTGTTCCAGCTAATTACAGAGGGTGTTTGGCACCAACTAGTGAAATGGTCCTGAGAGATCACATCTACAGGGAGCTTGTGATGTCAGCCTTGCACTGAGGTTCCTTGTCACTCCTGCCTGTGAGGAAGGTACTGGAGTGAAGCAGAACCTTTCCTGCACAAAAAAATGTAATTATAAAAAAGAGGAAGAATTGCTCTTTTAATCTGAGAGCTGTGTGTTCACCAGGTGAAACGATTGCATATGCTGATGCTTTAGTCAAGAAACTCTAATCCATCTTCAATGAGTATAAACCACCACAAAAAACCCCACAGCAGACCATTCCTTCTGGATCAGATGGTCATTACCCATTTTCCTGGTTTCTCGGCTTTTTAGGAAGTTGCATCATTGCATTGACAGTGGAGCAAAGTTACAAAAACCACGGCACAAAGATGTTTTTCCAAAACCTGACTTGCATTCTCTTCTTTCCAAACCTTCTCCTCCCCAGCATCAGGGGCTCCATCCACACACAAAGGCTGCTAGTGTGGTCTCTTTGCTCTTAGCTGAGCATCCCAACAACTGCAGGGTTGCCTCAGGGTGGTGCAGCAGATGCTGCACTGTTGGGGTTGGAAAATCCTTCCCATCAAAACCCTTTTCTCCTGCAACATCTACTCGCCTCAGAGACCTGGGGGAGCTTGTTTTCATACCAAGTTTTGTGTCGTTTAGAGGACACAGACCTTTGGGAAAGCAGGCCATGATTTACTGTGAACAAACTCTCTCCTGCTGACCTGAGAGTGTTTGATCTCCTGCTTAGACTGGAAACTCATCCTTGTCATTAGCTGCACTAATTATGCATCTTGTTTCCACAGCCTGCTTGAAATGAATCCCCGTGTGGAAACCTGCTCTGTGAAGGCCAGTGAGGAAGGAAGGAAAATGGATGTTGCACTCCAGACACATTGGTGAATCCAGTTCTGCAAAACCAGCTGGTGAGGGTTTATAACATTTCCCTTCTGCCTTTGTTTCTAGCTGTGGTTATTCATTTTTGTTACAAGGATGAATATTTGGCCTTTATAGAAGGTGTGAAGGGCAGACAGATTGGTTGAAACTTACTGTTTCTGTCCTTAGTCTTCCATGTGGTGTTTTTAGCACTGCTGAAAAACTGGAAAAGTCATCATAGAATGGTTTGGGTTGGAAGGGACCTTAAAGCTTATTTAGTTTCAGCCCCCTTCCACTAGACCAGGGCCAAATCCAACCTGGCCTTGTCACCAAAAGAAGTGAAAGTCACTTCAAATTACTGCCCCCTGTGAGCTCCCTGTATCCACTCTGAGGTGTGAAATCCCTGCTTGAGGGCAGGTGACAACTTGCTGTGGATTTCTTAGCAACATTATGGCCTCTGCACAGGCAGTTGTCCATGGAGGGTGTGACTCAGGGCCTGATTTTTCCCTCAGAAGTCCCTCATTTCCCTCAGAAGTCTCTCATTTCCCTCAGTTAAATCATTGTTATATTTGGGATGCTTCCTTCATCCATTTTGTTTGCTTAGATGTGAAGGTGCAAGGCAGTGCATAAATGGGGAAGTATAGGAGAGTGTTCAGGGAACAAATGAAGCTGTTTTCTTCCCCAAAATAACAAATGTATCCCTTGGAGATCCAGGAATCCCTGCTGGCTGGTTGCAGTGCAGGTCGGGACTTCTTGAGAGTTGTTTACTTCAGAACTCCAGTCAGTGGCTTTGAGGGTTGTGGACTTCACACTCCAATCAGTGGCTTTTTTGGGTACATTCTCAGGATAAACAGTCATTATTTTACATGTTTATTGGAGAGGCAGCAAGGAATGGGGAGAGACCCAGGTGCTAAAACTAAAGATAGGAGGTGGGTGAGACTCTCCCTGCCCTGAGACAGGATCCACTCAGCCCATCTCTGCTGATGGATCTGACCTGACCTGCTCTTAAATCTCATAGCAACATAACTCTGCTCCCTCCCCAGGTGACCTTCCCAGGACTTCCTTACAGCTAAAAGTTGGTTGTAATGACTAATCTTGTCACTATTTGAGCACGTGCCTTCAAAATCAATATATTTGAGGTTTTTTGTTGTGGTAGTGGTGATGCTTCACACTGTAAGATTGGCCCCTTTTCACCAGCAGCCACTTCTGCTCTTCACAGGGCTGTTTCCTTCCCTTTTTCCCAGTTTTCTGATCATTCTTGTTGCTGTGGACTGTCCTTAATTGTGTCTCATCCCTCTTTAATACCTGGACGTGGCACTCTGTGCTCTGGTCTGGTTGACAAGGTGGTGATGGGTCAAAGGTTGGACTCAATGATCTTGGAGGTCTTTTTCAACCTTAATGATTCTGTGATTGTAGAACCAATCACCACGAGAGTGGAAATTAGAACTTTGGATATAAAAGAAAGCAGATTGTTTATCTGCCATCAGTGCATGAGCAGAATTCCCATGTGTCCTGAGGGGAGCTGCCCTTGCAGGATTGTTATTCCCTGGTCAAAGAAAGATGTTGATTATAAAAAAACAGCAACACAGAAGCACCTGGGGAGCACTGGAGGCTTTAATCTGGTCCATTGCAGTGCAAGAATTTCTCTTTAATGTGATTGCAGTCCCCAAGGTGTGAGCATCCAGTGCTGGAGTTAAATCTCCTGCAGAGGCTCTGCCTCCTCTGAGAGGCCTTTCAGGCAGGGATCTCACACACAATGTGATCTCCAGGTGGGAGATGCCACCAGCAGAGGCATTCCTCCTCCTCAGCCTACCTGGAGGGCCAACACCTGTGTTTTCACTTTGCTGGAGCTCACCAAGAGGGGAGTGATGCCAGGGGAATGTATTTAAAAACAAACCATCTGTGGTTCACACAGTGCTTCACCCCTCATTAGAATAAAAAAAAATAAATAGACAAGACAAATCTAATTGAACCAAAGATCATCAAGCTCATTCTTTTAATTAAAAAAATAATTGCTTCTAACTAACATCTTCCCCTTTTTTCTTCTCCAAGGAAGCAGCAACCCAGTGTGACACACATATTTGGGCACAGAAGCAACGCCAGTCACTCACAGAGGGAAGATGAGACCTGGCTGTGATCAGCGTGAGGTTCTCCTGTGCTGCCAACTCAATGTGACACCTCCTTGTGCCTGGGCACAGCCCATGTCACATCTGCTGGGGATGATGAGCATCAGCATCAAACCAGTTCAGTACCACAGGGAGAAGATGTTTCTTCTTTTCACATCCTGTGTGGCTGAGCTGTCACATCAAGGCCAAGTTTAGTCTCTCTCCCTGGTGACTCTTAGTGGATGTTTGGCACATGTGGACACAACAGGAGCTTGGACATGTTGCTCATCAGGGCTGAGGGACATAAGGGCGTATAAAATCCAGGCAAAACTCCACTTCCTGTCTCTGGGCAGTGGCAAAAGCTTGTGGAAAACACAGGAATACAGCCTGGCATACCTTTGTGGGCCTCCCTTGTAGTGGGCCTACAAGGAATTTGGAGAAGGAGCCTTTGTCAGGAACTGTGGTGACAGGACAAGGAGTAATGGGTTCAAATTGAAAGAGGGGACATTTAGGTTGGATATATGGGAGAAATTCTTCCCTGTGAGGGTGGGGAGGCCCTGGCAAAAGTTGCCCAGAGAAGCTGTGGCTGCCCCATCCCTGGAAGCATTCAAGGCCAGGTTGGATGGAGCTTGGAGCAACCTGGGATAGGGAATGTGTCATGACTGCAGCTCATCACAGATTCATAGAATGGGTCAGGTTGGAAGAGACCACAGTGGGTCACCTGGTCCCACCTCCTTGCTCAGACAGGACCATCCCAGAGCACACGGCGCAGGATTGTGTCCTGACAGCTCTGGAATATCTCCAGTGAAGGAGACTCCACACCCTCTCTGCTCAGTGCTCAGTGACAATCTGCTCAGTGCTCGGTCACTGCACAGCAAAGAAGTTCTTCCGCGTGTTCAGGTGGAACTTCCTGGGCATCAGTTTCTGCCCATTCCTCTTGTCCTATTGCTGGGCCTCTCCAAGCAGAGCCTGGTCCATCCTCTGCCCCCTCCCTGCAGACACTGGCAGACATGGATGAGGTCCCGTCTCAGTGTCTCTTCTCGAGGCTGAACAGCCCCAGCTCCCTCAGCCTTTCTTTGTGAGGGAGATGCTCCAGTCCCTTCATCATCTTTGTCACCCTTCACTGGACCTGCTCCCATAGCTCCATGTCTTTCTTGTACTGAGGAGCCCAGAATTGGACACAGAACTCTAGATGTGCCTCACCAGGGCTGAGCAGAGAGGCAAGATCCCCTCCCTGACCTGCTGGCAGTGCTTTTCCTAATGGTCAGTGACACTGCTGGATCATGGGCAGCTTGTTGTCCACCAGGACCTCCAGGTCCTTCTCAGAGCAGGTTGGCCCCCAGGCAGATGGAAAATTCTTCTACCTCCAAGGAAGAATTCTTAAAGAGGTCCAAGAGCACACTTCTGAGAGTTATAATGGCAGAAAAGGGTTTGAGTATTCAAAAAACCAGAAGATCCAGAGCCCCATCATGATGATGATAGAAGGAGAAAGTCCTCTAAGACCACAATCTACTGTGCTAATTAATGATGGCAAAACTTCAGGAATAAATAAAGAATTAGACATTTGCCTTCCTACATGGAGGAAGATGAAAAAGCAAAAGCTGGAAGGTGTTTTATCTCCTCTTGTCCCCACTGTGAAAAATTTAAGACCTGTTTATGGGCAGGAACTAAGCGAGATGGAAAGCGTATTATCTACAGAACACTGTGAAATTCAACAGACTTCAGAAAAGACAGGCAACATTTCAAAAGATATGGTTAAATGGGAACTCCACGTCAAAGGAGGAGGTTGGTTTGCCTTCCAGGAGCACCTCCAAATTCAAAGTACTGCAGAGAGGGACGGTAAACATGACTCAAGCACAAATAATTTTTAAATTAGAGACTGATAAGCTCAGCACCACACAAAAAAGGCTCTATTGTGTGAATAACAATCAATTGGGTCCAGCAAACGGACATGACCCGAACTTCACAAATATAATTACTGCACTGGGCTTCCTTGTTCCTCAGTGTTCTGCTTATAATAAATGGCCTTGAAAAACAGCATTTTTATAGAGAGTGGTTTGTTTGCAAAGCTCTGTGGGCTCCTCCTCTGCTCCTTGCTGTGCTGAGGCAGGTTTTGCTCATCACTCAGGGAACCCAACTAAGAGCATAAAAGCAACCACAGCAAACCAAGCAAAGATCATCCCAGTCCAGTTTCTTTGTCTCTACCAGCAGCTCTTTCCCCACAAAACTCTCACAGACCTCTGTGATCTTCAGCTGAAGGACTTTCTGAACCAGACACCTGCACACTCAGTATATTCACAGTCACTCCTCATTAAGGTTTTTCTCCTCCACAAACTCAACCCATGTGCTTTTGAAACTCAGGTGAGTGTGTAGCATCCACACTGCATAATGTCCCTCCTTCTCATGTAATTTTGTGCCCTCTAATTACAGTAGCTAAGCTGTTACATAACAATCTCCACCTCCCTGCCAAGGGGTGGAATTCATAAGCAGGAGGGAACGGAAAAAAAAAGCTTATAAACATCTCTGTGGCAAAGCTAATCTTATCTCAAAGCCTTTGTTCCTTGGGAGTTAATGTTTGGGGTTGTGAAAGATAGATGTGTTTGGAATAAGGGGAAAAAACATGTAGTAACACTGTTTGCTGGAAGCGCAGCTCAGCAAAAGGAAGGTCTTTGCACAAATTATGTTGAACATGAGGATCAACTCTGGGAAAGGAAGATTTGATCAACTTCTGTCTGAAGACTTGCTGTCATCCATCAAATCACTGATCCATCAGAGTTCTGTTTCCCCTCATCTTGTCCCCTTTGTCCTTCAGAGGACATCCTACTGATCCTTAACTCTGCTCCCCTGAGAAGGGGAACAAGACACAAATTTCCCCTTCTGATAGCACCTTATGTTGTCAGAAGTCACCTTCTCCCTCAGCCAGAAACAGCAGAAGAACCTAAATGGCCTTCAAGGTCCCTTCCAACCCTAACCATTCTATGATTATAACCATGATTTAGGATTGGGATTCCCATATCAGGCCCTGCTTCCTAGGCTGCAACACCCTATCACAGCAAGAGGCTGCTCAGGGATTTAGGAAGTGTGACACGGGATCAGATCTAAGTCCAAATACTTTGCACAAACTGCTCCAGGCTCTCTAATCCCTCCTGGTCGCTCATTAAGAGCTCCCTTAGGAACTTCCTGCTCCCTACAGCTTTGCTGGATGTCTAAGAAATCGGGCAGTGCCTGGACTGCATCAAACCATGTCCTGTTTCTGGGTTTCTGCAGTTTTGGCTCCTCTCTAGAAGGATCCTTGGCCAGGACCCTACAAGAAACGTGCAATGTGGTCCTCGCTGCCTCCATAAAGTATGGAGTTGGGAGGGACCTTAAAGTTCATCTCGTTCCAACCCCCTGCAATTATCAGAGACACCTTCCACTGTCCCAGGTTGCTCCAAGCCCCACCCAAACTGGCCTGGAACACTTTCAGGAATTGGAAATCCACAACTTCTCTGGGCAACCTGTTCCAGGGCCTCCCCACCCTCATAGGTAAGAATAGCATGTGATGGGCTGAGAAGCAGAAGAGAAGGAGATTCATGACTCCAAGGCAAGAAAAGGGCTGCAGGGAAGATACAGAGAGACTGAGTGAAGGACAGTATTGGAGAACTCAGGAAGAACTGGTGTGCAGAGGTCTCAGATGACTCCATGAGCTGCCGTGTGCAGTCACTTCTCCCTGGAGACTTGGCAGCTTTTCCGGGAGAGTTCACCACAGGCTTCACTCCACAGCTTTCCTGTTAGGCTACCAGAGCTGCACCAGCAGGGATCCTGGTGCCTAGGGTAACTCACCTCCTTTGTGCAACCCAGGGGGGTGCCAGGAGCTCATTTTACACCCAAGGGAGCTCTTTGCTCCAGGTACCTGTGCACCTCCCAGTCAAGTGGAAAGAAGAAACACCAGGTGCCAAGGAGATCAGCATTTCCTGATGCAAACTGTAACCTGAGACAGGGAGATAGTCCCAAGGCCCTGCACACAGATGGGTATCTCTGTGCTAATGACCTGGAAGGCAGCTGACACCCCAGAGCCCACTTTACAGTGATGCGTTTGGGGATAAAAAAAGGATTTGTAGAAGTTGCCTTCTCTGTTGATGATGTGAACATCAACATGGGGCCTTCAAATGAAGGATAATTCCCCAGAAAGGACAATAAAGAAGCAGAATCTGTAAGCAAGAAGCACAGCTCCAAAATCTCAGCAGAAATAGCTTTGGAGGACATGGGAGGGTGTAGGACTGCATTTTCTTTGGAAGGCTTGTCACCTCACAGAAGACACACTCCTGTGGCTGAGATCCAAAAAATGTTGAAGCTGGATTCACAACCCATCAAACAATTCAGCTTCTTTTCATTCAAAAACAATGTGCTCTTGCCCTCTACAGAAATTTAGCGGTGGTGTTTCCAAAACAGAAATGTTTCCTGTGGAAAGGGCCATCCTCTCTCAGTTCAATATACCTGATACGAAGTGATTTCCCTCTCTAAGACCGTTTTAGCTTTCCCTTGTAGTGTCTGGGTGCCCGAGTGTCAGCCTTAACCCAGGGTCTACCCCTCAGTGAGATCCTTGCTGTGGACATGCAGCTCCACTGTCTTTATTCTCTTCATGGCTTCCTACTTAAAAAATGCTGATGGGATGAGATCTCAGAGTAGCCACACCCATCTCCTGCACACAATCAGCCACCAGACTCTCTCCTGCGATATGGCAGAAGCTGCACAGGAGCTCAATGAGCAGCTGTGGAAGGGCGTGTCCTGATAGGGGGTATCTCCAGTTTTGAGGAGCAGTGTCACAGCTCAGGCAGCACGAACACAATGATTCCTACAGTCCATGCTCCAGCAAAGAGCCTCTTGACTGAACAAAGTCCCCCCTGCGTTGGTTTCTGTATGTGAGAACAATCAGGTGACTCTGCTGGGCTGAAGCCTCAGTTAACGAAGCCATTTAGGACTGTGACCCTCCACAGTGTCCCTGGTGAGGAAGGGGGAGACATCTCCTTGAATTGATATTTTAGGAAACAGATTAGAACCTAAGAGGTCCTGCCCAGCCACTGTGACCTCAGTGAGAGTGGGAACACCAGAAACCACAGTCCAGGTCTTAGCAGGTGTTCACATAGAACAGCCACTGGAAGGATGCAAAGACAGCAGAGGAAGTTTGAAAGGCAGATGTGATTATCAGCAACCAAAACATCACTTGGATACTGTAGCCCTCTCTGATGTCTGGGCATTTCAGGAGCTGGTGGTACAGCCTGGGAGAGACAACTGTATCTGTGATGTAAAGATGATGAGGGGACTGAGCATCTCTCAGATGAGGAGAGGCTGAGGGAGCTGGGGCTGTTCAGCTTTGAGAAGAGACACTGAGACCTAATCCATGACTGTCAGTGTCTGCAGGGAGGGAGCAGAGGTTGGATCAGGCTCTGCTCGGAGATGCCCAGCAATGAGACAAGAGGCACAGGCAGGAATTAATGCCCAGGAAGTTCCACCTGAACACGAGAAAGAACTTCTTTGTTGTGCTTTGACCGAGCATTGGAACAGACTGCCCAGAGAGGGTGTGGAGTCTCCCTCACTGGAGATATTCCAGAACTGTCAGGACACAATCCTGTGCCAAGTGCTCTGGGATGACCCTGCTTGAGCAGGGGGTTTGAAACAAGTGATCCACTGTGGTCCCTTCCAACCTGACCCGTTCTGGGATTCTGTGATTCCGTGACCAGAGCAGTGTTGTACCACAGCTCAGGGGGTGATTGCTGACCAACATCAGAAGGACGTTGAGCTGTTGGAGCGAGTCCAGGAGGCCACAGAAATGCGCTGAGGTCAGGAGACCCTCTGCTCTGGAGACAGCCTGGCAGAGATGGAGGTGTTCACCTGGAGAAGAGAAGGCTCCAGGGAGACCTTGGAGCCCCTTCCAGTGCCTTAAAGGTCTCCTAGAAAGCTGGAGAGAGACTTTGGACAAGAGCCTGGAGGGACAGGACAAGGGGGAATGGCCTCCCACTGCCAGAGGGCAGGGTTAGAAGAGATATTGGGAAGGAATTGTTGGCTGTGAGGGTGGTGAGGCCCTGGCACAGGTTGCCCAGAGAAGCTGTGGCTGCCCCTGGATCCCTGGAAGTGTCCAAGGCCAGGTTGGACGGGGCTTGGAGCAACCTGGGATAGTGGGAGGTGTCCCTGCCCGTGGCAGGGAGTTGGAAAGAGATGATCTTTAATGTCCCTTCCCCCACAGCCCATTTCATGGCCGGGAGGTCCCGTTCTGTAGGCTCATGCCCTGGGACTGGCCGCCCTCGACTGGGCTGGGCCTGGGGGCCCCCCACCCCCTCACAGCGGATGACGTCAAGGTTCAGTGACGTCACTCGGTCCCCTCCCCGGCTGACGTCAGACCCAACCCCGGAGAAGCGGCACCGGGACACGGACGGGGCGGCGGCGGGAGCGCGGCGGGCCCGGGGTGAGCGCGGGGCCGGTCCGGGGGGCTGTGGGTCCGTGGGGGCTGTGGGTCCGTGGGGGTTATTCCGCGGGTCCGTGGGGGCCGTTTTTTGGGGGATTTGTGGACGCGAGGCTGCCCCGCTCCCGGCCGGGAGGGAATGAATGAGGCGGGGGAGGGGGAGCAGGAGCCGCGTCCCGCCCGGCGCCGCCATCAGAGCCCTGTCGGGGGGCGGAGGCGGCTCCCCCGGCACCCCCCGGCATCCTCCGGCTCCGCTCGGTCCCCTCCTGGGGACCCCTCGGTCCCCTTTGGGGGCGGCGATTTGGTGCTCGAGCCCCATCGCGACTCTTTTGTGCCTCTCCGCGGGCTGGAGGGTTTTGTTGGTCCCCGTCACCCGCACCCGGCGCTTGGCTTCATCTGCGCAGGATGGGCAGGGAACGGAGTCAGGAGTGGCTTGGGTTGGAAGGGACCTTAAGGATCGTCTTGTTCCAACACCCTGCCATGGGCAGGGACACCTCCCACTAGCCCAGGTTGTTCCAAGCCCTGTCCAACCTGGCGTTGAACACTTCCAGGGATGGGGCAGCCACAGCTTCTCTGGGCAACCTGTGCCAGGGCTTCCCCACCCTCATAGCCAACAATTTCTTCCTAATATCCCATCTAAACCTACTTTATTTCAGTTTGAAGGCATTCCCCCTTGTCCTGTCCCTCCAGACCCTTTTCCAAAGTCCCTCTCCAGCTCTCTCGGAGCCCCTTTAGGTACTGGAAGGGGCTGCAAGGGCTCCCTGGATCCTTCTCTTCTCCAAGTGAACACCCCCAGCTCTCCCAGCCTGTCTCCAGAGCAGAGGGGTTCTAACCCTGGGAGCATCTCTGTGGCCTCCTCTGGACTCGATCTAACAGCTCCACGTCCTTGTGCTGTTGTTTCCCAGAGCTTGGAGGCAGCTCTGCAGGTGGGGTGTCACCCGAGGGAGTAGAGGGGCAGAATCCCCCCCTCCCCTGCTGCCCACACTGTGGGATGAGCCCACGTTACATTTGCCTTTCAGGACCAATCTCCCTTATCCTCTCCAGGAACGTCACACCATTCAGTAGCTCTGTCATACTATTCAGTAGCTCCGTAATCTCCCTTTTTTTTGTTTATTTTTGGTGCCTGGGGTCAGGTTTCCAGTGACTCCCTCAGTGCCTTGGGCTGACATCTCCTCTTGGAGGGCTCTGCCCAGGCCCGACGTCATCCCACAGCCATGCGTCACCCCTGGAACAGGATCCACAGGGGCCGTGAGTGTGTCAAGGTTATTCCATCAGAGTTTGGCCAAGAGCTGTCTGCCAGGGAGAACGGCTCCAGCCTGGACACCCTGGCACATCCTCCCTGCCAGAGAACACCGGGAGGGACGCAGCGTCCCCAGATGGGGCTCTCTGAACCAGAGGAACTGCCAGCAGGGGATGTATGACGGATTTGGGCTGTCCAGCAATCCAGGCTGCAGGAATTGTGGTTGAACTGAGATTTACCCCTTAGCTGGGGCAGCTTGAGCGCTCCCAAATGCGGGGATCCAATGGAGTTTCCACTTGGCAGCACTAGGGCATCAGGGAATAAGGCTTTCCCAAGGGCAAAGTGGCACATGCTTCCTCTTCTGATGCCCAAGGAAGGCACTTGCTTTCCCCTCAAGCTCTTCTTGGTAGAGTTGGAAAAAGTAGAGGAGCTTCCCAAAACATAAGCCCTTCTCCAGGTCTGAAGCAGAAACTGTGGGGTTTGGAGCCAAATGCGAGTTGAGAACTTGGTGCTCAGAGCGTTGGTGTGGACCATGTGCCCGAGGATGTGGTTGGGTATCTTCAAGATCCTGTGTCCTAGAGAGTACCTGATTTTCCTGGAAAGAAAGAAGCTCTGTATTCTTTGGTTTAGCTCCATGGAGGAGCATCCCGTGGCACCTCAGCAGCTGTGAAGCCCCCAGAAGCCCTGTGGGAGATCTGGGGTTTGGTTCTGGCCTCTCTCTCCTCCCTCTCTCCCATGTTCTTTGAAGCTCACCGGGGGAATTTCCAGACCAACTCCGTGACTTTCTTATCTTCCTTATCACTGTGACATGCTATTAATAACTAATTTATAGGAACTACTGCTTTCTATAAACATATTTTTGACTTTTATGTGAACAACAGGTGCTGCTGTTTATGTAACACCTTGGAAACCTCGCAGAGGAACAGCAGCTGGCTGTTCCCTAAATACCGTTTTGTGAATGTTGCTCCTTTTTTTTTTTAACATTCCCTCTTTTCCCTTTCCCTGTGCTTTAATCTCCTTACAAACCCCCAAAATTCCTGCCATCCCAGATTATCGCTGTCCACTGGAACACGTTTTTGCTTTATGCTAATCCTTTACACTGCCACTAATTGGTTTAAACCTTGTCCTTCAGGTTGGGTTTTGGGACTTAGAAAAGCTGCTTGCCCAGCTTCAGAGCCCTCTCTCTGCCTATCCCAAACTTCCAGGCATTTCAAAATTTAGGAGAAGGGAATGATGTGATATTCCTGGCTGCTGCTACTCTCACGAGGACGTTTTTTTTTCCTTTCTTTTTTTTTTTTTTTTAAGGTGTGGGACAACTCCTACTTTGTTTCAGGTTTTGATTGGCTTTCCACAGAGGCAGTGTCCTATAAATTCCCTTCTCTTCTCTGCTTCTGCCTTATCACCAGCTGAGGGACAGGTGAGTACAGAAGAGGGAAAATTCCAGGAGCAATTCCATTGCTTAATCCGTGATATTGGCGTCAGTTATTAATTTAAATTAATGGGGTGGGGGGAATGACTTTGATGTTTCAGAATGAAAAATTCCTCATTTTACTGACAGTTTCTGACATCAGTTTGAATGGATGAGTAAAATCAGAGATTAAAGTATTCAGAAGGTAATATGAGGGGGGAATATTTTATGGAATCATGGAATGGTTTGGGTTGAAAGGGACCTTAATGCTCATTCCATTCCAACCCCTTGTGCCATGGGCAGGGTCAGCTTCCACTATAAATGATATTTATATTTTATATATATTTTTTTCTCTTCAATTTGTAATGGAACAGAAGTTTTCCTCCTTAGGATAATAAGAAAGAGAAGCCTATAAAAAAATTTATATTTTACATCAGTTAAATGAATATTTTTTGTGCTCAGAACTATTAATTAGTCCTAGAATTCATTTAAAATGGGAAATTTGGATTTAGCAGAATGGGATTTTCTATCTGAGTTGCTTTTGCAAGTTAATTACTGTGCTGCAGCTGACTTTACCTCTTTGGGCAAGTGTTTTTAAGGCATAATGTTAATTTCTTTATGTATCTGTACATTTATTGGCAAGTTTAAAATTTAATAATCACACCTCTTTTTCCCGCTCTTCCTGTTTGAAATAGAAATAAATGCCATTGGTGGATTTTTTTTCACTGCTTGGGTGTTTCAGTGTCTGGTGTAAAATGAATTTACTGTTCTTTTGAGTCAGCCTAGACCTGTAATTCTGAGCTTGAGCCTTTGTGGCTTCACTCCAGGTGCATTTGGAAAAACCAGTCCAGTCGGTGGGGAACCAATTTGTTCCCAGTGTGGGATTTTTAGTAAAAACTGAAGTTAGTTTGTGCTTTGTTTATAGAGCTCAAAACGTCAAAATGACTTTGCAGGTACTTTTAGTGGGAATTTTCCATGACAGAGACCAATGAGTCTCTGTCAGTGCTGTAGGATTTTATTTTCCCATTGTGAAGCAGGAAGGGATTAGCATGAGATCCAGTTGTCCAGGTGGAGTTTGAATATTTCCAAGGATGGAGACTCCCATCACCTCTCTGGACATCTCAGACTAAGTCTCCTTGATCAGTTTAATTATATTTTTAATATGCCCTTTTTCTGTGTCTGCACTATTAGACAATAGGTAGTTTAGCAAATTCTTTTGTATTTAAATAGCAAAACTCCCTCAAGTACCAGAAAATTCTCAACCTGGTGAGCTCAGGAGTGAAAGGAACACCCACATTCATCACTTGCTCACTTTTCTTTGCATGGTAAATCTGGAATTAAATTAACTGCTGCAATTTCTGGTTGTGATCTTCCTTCTTCCTGACTCCCCCTTTTAGAATATCAGGAATTCCCAAAGAAAGGAACTGACAGGGTAGTCTCATCAGAGTGGTCTGAAACATGCTTTAATCTGGGAATTTGGTTATTATTTGATATTTGGGAATGAGTTAAAAGCTGTTGAGAGGGGATAAGGAAGAATTTAAGTGATTATGCCTTGAGAATTGTATTTGAAAGAAGTAAACTGGGACCTCAGAAACCACCAGTTGTGGCTGCAAGTGTGATTTATTTGGGGTACTTTCCATTTCCTTCTCAAATGTGAAAGATTTGGAGAGGAAAAAAAACAAACCTAAGTGTAACACAGAGTAACTTATTAATATGTGAAATAATTAGGATATTTTCGTGAGTCCTGGCTAAATAGTGCCACTGCTTTGTTTGCTTTCTGGGTCCCATCCATCAGGAGTGTTACCTTGGAGTAAATCTCTGTTTTTTAAAGGAGATTTCCTGCTGCCTCTGGCTCAGCAGCTCTTACTGATGCAATTTTGAGAAAGTTTGCTAATTCATGGCAGCCTGCAAACCCTTCACTCCAAAGTGGAATCACAGCAGCTTTGTTGAATTCTGTGTTTGTACTCGATTTATTTTTTTTTTAAAAGGCTTAAACTTGAACCGTGTTCTTACTGTTGATTTTCCTGAACTGTGCATATTTTCATGAGCTCCCTCCAGGGAATACATTACCTCTACTCATGTTACTTCCCAGGCAGCTTCTGGGACACGTGGCTCATCATCCAGCCCTTGGATTGCATCAAATTCCTCTGAATGCCCACGGGAGTTCTCTCAGGGAGCGTTTAAAAGCCTTTGAAGTCACCCGTGACTCATCTTTTCTCTTGTGCCCACAGCAGGTTTGAAAGGGGAAGATGCCAATTGTCAGGAACCTGGGCAGGGCTGCCAGCCAGCTGCTCCAGAGCTCGGGCTGTGGGTGTGGGATTTCCATCGTGCCCGTTCGGTGCATCGGGGTCTCCCCGCGCCAAGTGGCCTCGGACGCGAGTTTCCACTCCGTTACCTTTTCCGAGTCGGATCATCCTCGGGTGCTCATCACGGGTAATTCCTCTCATAACTACTCCTGCTCCACTCCCGTCCTGCCTCCCCAGCGGGCAGAATTCTGGCAGCAAAAATACCCCAAGTACTCTGGAATTGCGATGATCTTTCCCATCAGAGTCCCATTTGAACTGTCCTGCTGTTTCAGCTCCGTGACTCTACTAAAAACCAGTTAGTTTGGTTTTCCTTAAGAAAAATGATAAAAGCTTTCTGTCTCACTGAGAAAAATAGTGCTGATTTCTGATGGCATACGTACAATAATAAGGAAATTCTGTATTTTAATAATAATCTCCTCTGATTTTTGTCTCCCAGGTGGTCTTGGTCAGCTCGGGGTGGGACTTGCAAAGCTGCTGAGGTATGTCCTGATTCCTTGATATGTCACGATTCCCTGGCTTGCTCTTAGTGAGGAATTGAAGCTTTAGCCATTAGTTTTAGAAGCAATAATTTTCTGGAGAGTTGTTTATAAAAGAATCCCACTGTCGATTGCAGGTTCTTTTTTTGCCTCTCAGCTTTGTAAACAACATTAATGGTTGGACCTGATGATTTAAAAGTCTTTTCCAGCCTTAATGATCCTGTGATTCTTAATGATTCTATGATTAAATTTTCCCCATCATTTTATATTCCACTCCTGTGCTTGTTTGAGGTTGCTGATGTCCTTTCTGTGTGTACATTGGTCACTATTCCCAAAATAACATAATTTTGTCCCGGGGGCTGGCTGCTGAGTTGTTTGCTTCCTGTTAAATGGAAGTATTGAGAGGCTAAATCCTCAGAGTTTTCCTTTTCTCTTTTTACTTTTCCTGTTCCCTCACCTCACACACACAGTTACCTCATGTTTTCCATGATATCTTTTCAAGAAGTGCTCCAAGAGCTCTCCCTGTTCCATATCCATGTCCTTATCCACACCTGCTCAGCTCCAGGGAATCTGGACTAAGACCAAAAGTGAGCAGACTAACTGCCCTCAACACTAGCAGTTTGAATGTTTTCTGCCATTTCTATGGTATATTTAAAAATCATCCAACTAATGGGAGGCTGGAATGTGCTCCAGTGCCATCAGCTGTGACAGCCTTGGGTTAATTATCACAAAGTCACAATTTCTCTTTTATTTACTTTGTTGATACAAAAGTAGCTGCAGTTACAGCAACCCAGTGGCTTTTTGTTATTTGCAGGGGAGTAAATTATCTCTGGGTAAAATTTTCTGTAAGGAAAGGACAGGAGGGTCTTTTTCTCAACATATTTTCACTTCCTAAAAGACTTCTCTATCCTTGCACAGCCCTTCACTGCTACTAGAAGTAGTTCACTCATTTTCTAAGATGTTATATTGACATTTAAAGGTTCACTGGGGTTTCTTGAAGTGCAATAACTGATATAATTGCTGAAATTATTGTTCTTCTCACGTTGCTCCTGCAAAACAAAATAGCAGCAACTGATGGGTTATCTCAAAAGGCTGTGGACTCACTGTTCCATGTGGGTATTTTTACACAGGAAACGCTTTGGAAAGAACAATGTGATCTTGTCTGACATTAGAAAGCCTGCAGATAATGTTTTTTATAGTGGTAAGTGACTGGGGAAGCACATGGAAAAAAAACCATCTTGACTTTACCTCTGATGTTCATCGACTAATTACCAAACTGATAAGTGGATTGCACTAACGAGCTGCTGTTCTAAACTCCTGGATAATGCCTTCCTGCTTGGAAATCTTGCAATTGATTGATTTCTTCTATTATTTCCTTTTCCTAAATACTTTTCTTTGCATTTTTGCACTGTTGCTTTGCCACTTTGTTGAGCAGAATAACAACTTGAGTCAGGCTGTGCTCCTGCTGTAAAAAGACATGCTTTTATTCTTTTGGAGGCACCAAGCTGGAAGTTAAATGTGTGGTGTGTTATTCCATGCTCAGGGAATTTTTATGACGAGATGGATGTACAGTAGGACTTTAAATTCTTTGATTTTCATTAGAAACTTGCATAAGTTGCTGTTTAGTGATGTATTTAGGTGGTAGAAATGGCGGTCTGAGTTTCTGGCAGAACTTTTCCCAACATCCATTCCTGGCACTGAGTTTCCCACTGGTTCCATTCCCTCCAGGTCCCTTTATCTTCGCGGATATCTTGGACTACAAGAATTTGCGGGAGATCGTGGTGAACAACAGGATAACTTGGCTGTTCCACTACAGTGCTTTGCTCAGCGCTGTTGGAGAAGCAAACGTCCCTTTGGCCAGAGCTGTGAACATCACTGGTAGGTGACAGGGATTCCATGTCCCTGGAACTGTGTCAGGGGAGGGTTGGGTTGGATATCAGGAAAAGGTTCTTCCCCCAGAGGGTGGTTGAGCACTGAACAGACTTCCCGGGGAATGGTCATAGCCTTAAACCTGCCAGAGCTCAAGGAGTGTTTGGACAACGCTTCAGGGACAGGGTGGGATTGCTGGGGTGTTCTGGCATGGCCAGGAGTTAGCCTTGATGATCCTTGTGGGTCCCTCCCAACTCAGGATATTCTATAATTCCTATAATGAAGAAGTGGAGAGCATGGTCTGATAAATCCTGTTGGGGTTTTTTCCAGGTTTACACAATGTTCTGGATATTGCAGCTGAGCATAACCTGAGGCTCTTCATTCCAAGCACTATTGGGGCCTTTGGACCCACCTCTCCTCGAGACCCAGCTCCTGATCTTTGCATTCAGAGACCAAGGACAATCTATGGAGTCTCCAAGGTCCACGCTGAGCTCATGGGAGAAGTGAGAATTTTTGTTTTATTCATTTCTTAAAAGTTCTGAGAGAACTTCACTGGCACAGGTTGCCCAGAGAAGCTGTGGCTGCCCCACCCCTGGAAGTGTTCCAGGCCAGGTTGGACGGGGCTTGGAGCAACCTGGGATAGTGGAAGGTGTCCCTGCCCATGGCAAGGGGTTGGAATGAGATGAGCTTTAAGGTCCCTTCCAACCCAAACCATTCCCTGATTCTATGATTCTAACTTCATTCCTTTTGTAAGATTCCTCACTGCAACATTATTTTCCTTATTCTTTCTTTCCTTCAGGTTTTAGTATTCAGCAGTAGTCTGAGGCAGCTTTTAAGGTCAAATATCTTTTGAATTTTGTTGGGAAAAGCCCAAAGAATTGGAAGCTGGGAAACATCTGACTTCCAGTATCATTTCTTTCCCTGGTTCTTTTGACTTTTACCTCTCTGCCTCATCTGGCATTGGATAAAGGACAGTGTACAAAGCCTTGTGAAAAGCAGGGGCAGTGATGGCTTTTGCCCCTCCTCTCCAAAAAGAGACTTTAAAGTCAAAGCCATGGGGATCTGTACATGCACAACTTCTCCTTTGGCTTTGTAGTGACTTATAAATAACATTTTTTAAGCTGATATTTTTACGTACAGATTCCTCACATAGGTCTGAAGACTGAATTAGCCTGAAAAATCTCACAAACTTAGGAGTTTTAAGTTTCTGAACACCAAATGTAGACCCTGCATTAGGAGCTAATCCATATCAAGAATCCATATTTACTGATGTGGATGTAAAAAAATGGCAGGAAGGGAGCTCAGCTGCCTGGCAGGGAATGGGAGCTGTTTAGTCCCTTTTCTTTCATCCCCATCATGGAATGGTTACAGCGTGAGGGTTCATCCTGTGGCAGATTTTTCCTGTGAAATCAGTGAGTGTGTGGCCTGCTCTTGGTGCGTAAAACTGTTCCTCTCCTCCCTCCCTTCCCAGTACTACCATTACCGGTACGGCCTGGACTTCCGCTGCCTCAGGTATCCAGGGATTATATCTGCTGACTCCCAGCCTGGAGGGGGAACAACTGGTGAGTGGATTGTGGATTATGAGAAGGCTGGAAAGGGACTTTTCAAAAGGGACTGCAGTGCCAGGAGAAGGGGGATTGGCTTCTCACTACCAGAGGGCAGATTTAGATGGGATATTGGGAAGGAATTCTTCCCTGTGAGGGTGGGGAAGCTGTGGCTGCCCCATCCCTGGAAGTGTCCATGGCCAGGTTGGAGCAACCAGGTGTGGTGAGTGGCGTCCCTTCCAATGGCAGGGGTTGAAACAAGATGATCTTTTAAGTTCCTTTCCAACCCAAACCATTCAATGATTTATGATAAATAACACACAGTCCTGCTGCCGGATTTTAGACAGGAGACTTTGGGGGTGGCCTGAGGGTTGTTGCCTGTCATGACACACACAACAGATCGACCCACATGAACACACCCACCCATCATTCTCCTCCACAGATTATGCTGTCAAGATTTTCCATGATGCCATAAAGACTGGCAAGTTTAAGTGTTACCTCAAGCCAGACACCCGCCTGCCTATGATGTACATCGATGACTGTCTGAAGGCAACGCTGGAGGTCATGGACGCCCCTGCAGAATCATTGACCATGAGGACCTACAACATCAATGCCATGAGCTTCAGTCCCGAGGAGCTGGCACAGGAGGTGCAGAAGTATGTTCCTGAGCTCCAGGTGACCTACAGCGTGGATCAAGTCAGGCAGGCCATAGGTTAGTATCTTCTCAGGCAGCAGGTAAGAAGAAACATCGAATCAAGGGCAAAATAAAGTTTCTTTAGGCACTTGGAAGTTACCCCTGTGCAGTTCAAGTCTTATGGTTTGAAATTCAGCTCCAGCAGTTCAAACCAGTGATGAAACACTTGAAACTTGAAAGGAATTTTTATTAAACCTCCTGTTTCTTGGTTCTTTTCCTGTTCCCTGCAGCTGACAGCTGGCCCATGAACTTCGACGACAGCAACGCCCGGAGGGATTGGGGTTGGAAACACGATTATGATCTCCCTGAGCTGGTGACCACCATGTTTAGTTACCTTGGGTCTGACTCCAGGATTGCCCAAGCTAACTGAAAATACTTTCAGATGTTTCCACATTTCCACAGAGGACCAGGAAGAAATGGTTAAGTTTAGGTTGTAATTTTCTGAGCCTTAGAGCACGTCAGTGATTAATTTTCGTGAGTAGCAACAGAGCTGGGCAGAAAAACGTCCTGTAGCTGGAATGTACTTTAGATAAATTAACATCAGTGGGTGCTGACTCCAGACACAACACAGATGACAAACACAGAGTTATTGAACTTTCACACTTCGAAAAAAAACACCAAAAAGAGGACTTACTCCTGGCTGGTGGCTCTCCAATCATTCCTGCCTTTTCTTTGGCAAACAGCGTGGGACAGTGTTGTCCAACCTGGTGTTTCAGGCATATCCCGCAAAGTCAGCAATAGGTGTTTTGTTTTCCTGGTGGAGGATGTTAGGGTGTAGCAAGATAAGATCCTTTCTACTCTTTGCTTGCAAAAGAGACTTCAGAAGAGCTACTTCGTGTTTCCAAATTGCAGGGGCTCGTTGCAATTTTAGTTTGAAATCAAACTTTGTTTGATAGTTCCTATTTATATTTAGTGCTGTCTAAGCATACACTTTTCTATATGTAGGGCTTAAAAGCAGCATTATTCTTATAAAGCTGCTTACAAATGTGAAGTGGAATAGGACTTGAATTCTCATGATGCTTTAAAAAAAACCAGGTTTTGTAAGCTAAGCTTCATCCTGTTCTTTGCAAGTGCCGCTGCCTTCGGTGTAACCTTGGAGGGAGATCTGAAATCCGGAGAGCTGTTCCATGGATGTGAGTCTGGGTGGTATTTCAGGAAGGCAAAGGGTTTATTAGCAGTACTTTGGGTTCTCCCAGTTGTTTACAGGACACACTGCCTGGAGCAAGGTTTAAAGGTGGGCTGGTGATGGAGCCTCACGGTAGAGCCGGGTCAGCCTTTGAAATCTTTTGTGTTCACCGTGTTTTCCACATGCACTGTGTCTGTAGATGCTGTTTGTGTGTTACTCATACCCTTTTGTTCTTCAGAGAGGGATCCAGAAGCTGAAACCATCTCCTAGCTACAATTAAGGGCTGTTCTGCCTGCTGAGTTTCATGCACAGGAGGTTCTGGGATGAACAAGGGAGTTTCTGTAAGTGCGTACAAGGAAGAGGTGTCAGTTCAAAAGCTACTTAGGAGACTTTGGGAAGTGACAAGAAAGCCATTTTAGGTTAAACACCTGTTTCCATGGATGTGAGTCTGAGGTGTCAGCTACTCCACCTGAAAAGCAGCCTCTGAGAGCTTTGGATTTTATTTTTTTTCAAAGAAAAAAATATCTTTCATTTTCAAGATGACTGGATATTCCATATAAGAAGCTCTCCATCTTTTTTTTTTTTTTTTTGCCTTGTATACTCCAATAGTTTGTGTAGGTAAATACATTCAAGTATTTTTGTGGGGTTTTTTACCTACAACTTGTTTGCTCTGTTTCCTGTGATGGTGCTTTGGTGGTTGCAAGTCTGTTCCATTCTCTGTAACCCTGTGGTGGTCCCTCAGTTGGTGGATTAATCAGATTTTTGTCTGTGTGTGAAGGACTCTGCTGCAGGGAATATGTTTCCTCACAAAAGTAACCTTCAAATGAAGATTCTGTGGTGAAACCTAGTTATTTTAAACATTTGTTACACTTGTATTTCTTGCTTTTGTACTTATTATTTCACCTCTGGGCAAGGTATGAATTTCCCAGGTATTTAAACTCAAAGGTTGTGGCCTGTTATAGAAACATTTTTATGTTGTTTACATTTCTGAAAAGACAAGTTTGTGAACTTTGGCTGCTGTTCAAGTGTAATATTTGGCCCAATGGGCCAGTGAAGTCCATTTACACCCTGCAAGGATAGACTGGCTCAGGTTTGTCCCCTGCCCTGCCCAGACTGGGTTGGATCCAAACTGGATCTCCCAGTGAACTGGAGCCGTCAGATGAGGGGCTTTAAAAGAGCTGAAGTGTCTTGTCCACTCCAACCTCTCCTCATTCTCACCCTGGGGGCTCCTCATTGCCTCTGATCCATGAGATGTGTACAATAAAGAGCTGTTGATGGGTCTCACTCCATTTCCTTCCTTCACTCAAAGTCGTGGGGTCTTGTTCTAAACTCCAGTTTACCTGGAGTTAACAAGAGTGAGGAGCAGGAATGTTCTTTCTCTGAAACACACTGTCCTTGGTGGTGGCATTGCACCAAAGCCTTGGACAAGATGTTACAGCAAAGGTGAAATTCAAACCTATGGCATTTTGAACGCAGGTTTTTTTTTTCCCCTGTCCAAAGTTTCTGACTTCATTTAGGAGCAACCATTTAAGCAACTTAAATTCTTTAAAATCTGAAATAAACCGTGTTGCAATAGGGAATGGTCCGGAGGTAACTGATGATAATCAGGGAATGTCATTAAATGTGTCTGTCCTGTTTGGAATTCCTGTTTTCAGCCTGTGACCAATGACGCATGTTTTTTTTTTTCCATGTCTTTCCCATTAACCTCTGTTGTAACTATGTTACAGTCTTTTCTGTATTAAACCAACTTGATGTGATACAAAATGTCTTACCTTTTGCTACCAGTTCAAAGTTTCACTTCTGGGCAGAGACTTCCCTCATGACACTTGAGTGCTGTAGCTGTTAAATTACCTATTCAGGAAAAAAAAAGAAAAAAAAAGTTGTTAAGAATATTTTTTCAAATATTTTAAGTTGTCGATGATGCCTACTTTAATAAAATCCTATGCAGATGTATCCTTTGTTTGTTATCCTTGCTCAGAGGAGGTAAGAGCAGTGATAAAGGATCCTGGTCAATGAAGGATCCTGGGCGGTGCTGAAGCCTTTTATGAGCCAGGCTGAGGCAATTCCAAGCACAGTCACAGGCTTGGGGGAGCGTGGATTGAGGAAAAACCCTGGGGAGAAGAACTGGAAGGTGTTGGTTGGTGAGAGGCTGGACATGCACGACCATGTGCACCCCCCCTGTCCTGGGCTCATCCCACAGTGTGGGCAGCAGGGGAGGGGGGGATTCTGCCCCTCTGCCCCCTCAGATGAGACCCCACCTACAGAGCTCCCTCCAGCCCTGGGGAACAACAGCACAAGGATGCGGCCAGTCCAGAGGAGGCCACGGAGATGCTCCAAGGGCTGGAGCCCCTCTACTCTGGAGCCAGGCTGGGAGAGCTGAGGGGGTTCACCTGGAGAGGAGGAGGCTCCATGGAGACCTTGGAGCCCCTTCCAGTGCCTAAAGAGGTTCCAGGAGAGCTGGAGAGGGACTTGGGACAAGGGCCTGGAAAGACAGGATGCAGGAAATGGCTTCCCACTGCGAGAGGGCAAGGATAGGTTAGATATTGGGGAAAAATTGTTGGCTGTGAGGGTGGTGAGGCCCTGGCACAGGTTGCCCAGAGCAGCTGTGGCTGCCCTATCCCTGGAAGCGTCCAAGGCCAGGTTGGATGGGGCTTGGAGCAACCTGGTCCAGTGAGTGGCATCCCTTCCCATGGCAGGGGCTGGAGATGATCTTTGAGGTCCCTTCCATCTCAAACCATTCTGGGATTCTTTGGTTAACTTTGTTCTGACTGTCCCAGTTACTCAGCGGAGCCACTCGCAGGGAGACACAGCGTGGATACCCCTCAGTCTCCAGTGAGCCACGAGGCTGTGCTTTCAGGTGGCAACCATCCAAGAAATGATGGCTTTTAACTATTCCTCTCTCTCTGCTACATTTCTCAGGGTGACGAGCCTTTTGGTCCTTCCTCAGTGATGTGTCTGTCTCTCTTTACAGCTTGAAATAGAAAGAAAAGAGCAAGAGTGTTCTGAGGCAGGAGCTTTGAAAGCACACCCGAAGAACTGAAGATTATTGAGTCGTTGCTTCTGCAGGTCTTGTCTCCAGCTGTTGCACAACCAGCAGGGTTGGTCAGCAGAAGCTGGTGCAGTGAGAACGAGCGGAGTCACCCTGACTCATTGATCCATGGATAAACCTTCCCTTCAGGTTAAACAAGGCCTTTCCCTCCTCCTACACCTCCACTTTCTAATGATGGGAACCTCTTGTGGAGAAAACATTCCTCTTGACCACATTTGATGACTAATGTGACCATCCTGCTGCAGGGGGGGTTGCGGCTCCGCCCTCTTCCCGCCTACTTCCCTTTGATTTGGCTCCTGTCAAGTCCTGCTTGACACAGGCCCAGTCTGGCTTCCAGAAATGCCACAGGTGATCATAAGATCCAAAGATAACACAGGCTGGGGGAGCTGGGGATGTTCAGCCTGGAAAGGAGAAGGCTCCAGGGAGACCTTGAAGCCCCTTCCAGTGACTAAAGGGGCTCCAAGAGAGCTGGAGAGGGACTTCAGATAAGACCATGTTGACAGAACAAGAGTCTTAAATTGAAGGAGGCTGGGTTTAGACTGGATATTAGGAAAAATTCTTTACTATGAGGGTAATGAGGCCCTGGCACAGGTTGCCCAGAGAAGCTGTGACTTCCTCATCCCTGGAAGTGTCCAAGACCAGGCTGGATGGTGTTTTGAGCTGATTGTTGTTCTTGGCTGCTTAAGACATAAGAGAGATGCAGAAGAGGTGGAACCTTCTTCCCTCAGTGAAAAGGTGTGAGGGGTGTGGGTGATGAACTTTGTGACTTTGGGAAACCCCTCCTTTTGCTCCTCAGGATGGAGTCAGGCTCTAACACACTGTTGTTGGCAGCTCCTCATTCCTCCAGGGAAGCGAAGAGAGGAGCTCAGGGAGGTGAAGAGAGGAGAGGCTCAGGGTCAGCCAGAGGGCAAGAATGTGGCTCCAGGGGCTGGGATGCCCATTTTGCAGCCCCCCCTCACCACTCTCCATGTTTCAGGCTGGGTTGGTGTCTTCCCTGACACTTCCCTGACACCCTCCAGGTAGGTTGTTTCTATTTTAGGTGACCATCAGCTGGCATTTGCCCTTCTCCTGGAGGCTCAGGCCAGACAAATGCTCTGTGGGCTATTTTTGGCTTCATACCATAATTCTGTGTGATCTTAAATTCCCTGTGGATCTGAGTGCCTGAGGGGCTGTGCAGGGAGAGGGAGGGGCAGCTTCTGGAATAAACCCAGGGATTTAAGAATGACCGAGACTCCATAGAGCAGTAGGAGAGTTGGAACACACAGCTGCAGGGACAGGATTAAAAAGACATTTATGCTTCAGCAGCACCATTATGGAACTTAAATCCAGAATGGGATTTGCTCAATCAGGGAAAAAAGTTGCTTCCTGCCCCTGATTCTGCAACTGGGAGTAGTTTAGGATGTTCTCCTGCCCCGATTCTGCAGTTGGAATCAATTTAGGATGTTTTCCTTCCCCTAATACTGCAACTGGGAGCAGTTTAGGATGTTTTCCTGCCCCTGATGCTGCAATTGGGAGCAGTTTAGGATGTTTTCCTTCAAGCTGGCAGTGGCTATCTGTGCAATTTTGAGGACTCAAGCCCACAATTTGAGAAAACTAACTTCCAGTTTAGCATTGGAGTGATTTCCCAGTACAACCACCACTCACCCTGACCCAGAGGTTGGTTGCTTCTATGCATTTGATACCTTCTAGTGGCTGTATTTTCTATAATCCTTTGTGCAGCCTCCAGAAGTTCCTGAGAAGGTGCATTGCACAGGTTAGTGTTCAGTTTTGAGGGAATTTAAACCTTTGGACAAAAACTATAAAGAGCTGAGTGCCATCTGCACAGTCCTCTGCCTTTTCCCCCATGTCAGATGGGTACCAACAGTAAAAAAGGTCTTAAGTGAAGGATAACATTTCTTCTGACCTCAAGTAGAGCTCTAGTCTGTCAGCCTGGAGAAGAGAAGACTCCAGACCTTAGAGCCCCTTCCAGTGCCTAAAAGGGCTCCAAGAGAGCTGGAGAGGGACTTGGGACAAGGGCTTGGAGGGACAGGACAAGGGGGAGTGGCCTTAAGCTGAAGGAGGGTAGATTTGGATTAGATATTGGGAAGCAATTGTTGGCTGTGAAGGTGGGGAGGCCCTGGCACAGGTTACCCAGAGAAGCTGTGGCTGACCCTGAATCCCTGGAAGTGTCCAAGGCCAGGTTGGAGCAACGTGGGATAGTGGAAGGTGTCCCTGCCCATAGCAGGGGCGTGGAATGAGATGAGCTTTGAGATGCTTTCCAACCCAAACCATTCCATGATTCTATGGTATTTTGCAAAGCCAAGTCCTACAAACAATTCCATATTTCCATTCTGCTTCCCTCACCTTTTGGCCATTCTGTTTGTGCCACCTCGTTTATCCCTTATCCTTCCAGCAGAGGTGTGAGATTCTCCAGACAGTCTGGGGGCTCAGCAAAATCCTCCTGGGAGCTGCTGCAGGCACTCACTGCTAAATGTATTTCTAGCTCAAAGTGCCAACTTTAAAAAAGTGGAAAAGTGTTGGTTACAATGACATTTCATGTGGAAAATACATAATTTTCCTGTAAATTACTTTTTTGGAGTGAAGTCAGAAACTTCCCCTATAGAAGTAGAACAAGACATTAATTTTAAGCTTAATTTTTCCAGAGCAGCCTTTTATCTTGCAATGTGCTTCACCTCAGATGATTTCAGGCAGTGAGAAATTCCACTCCTTTCCCAATCCAGAAGGCATTTCCACAGCCAATTTCTTTAGCTACCATGTCTTCCCAGTCTGCTTGATCTTATCTGAGCACCAGGAAAAGCAGATGTTAATGCTTGAAGGTCTTCTTATTTTTCGTACTTTGTGGTCACTTTGGTCTTTAAATACAGAGTGATCCCCATGTCAGATCCAGGTTGGAAAGACTTTTCTATGACAGAGTTTTGAAGTCGTGACAGGAGGTGGATATGGACACGTGGAAGAAGAAAGGAATGTGGGCTTGGAGTCGTGGTTGGAAGCAGACAGACCTGGATGAAGACAACTCTGTACATCTCCTCAGCTCTTCAGAAGATGAATATAAAGCTGAATGGAAAATGGCCACAGGACAGGTTATTTCTTAGCACAGATGGAAATAACCTCAGGTTTCCCTGCCAAAATTTCCCAGAGGAGAAAATAAGACCCTTCATGTGGGTGAGCTCCCAGCCTGTGCAGTGGTTTTGGATGTCCTCGGATCCATGGCTTTGTTTTCCACTGTCCTGAGGTGAAAAGCATCTGAGATTCCAAATCCCTGTCAGTTTAGGAGTGAGGTTTGGGTCAGGAAGGGATTTAGGGATGGGGAGGAACAGCACATCTTTACCCAGATTACAGCTGTTGCCTGTTCTCCTTATTTACCTCCCAAACTCATCCCTGGGAATAGGTCAGGGATTAGCCCAGGGCAAGAACCACATCCAGCAGGCAACTGGGAGGCAGGGATCCTATTCTGGATGAAAAATCAATTCAATATCTGGTTACAGCCAGACTGTGCCAGCCAGGGTGGGCCCAGGCTCCAGGTTAAACCTAATCCTGACATTAACAGGCTTGGCCATCTCCAGCCTGTCCTTTCCACCAAATTCCTGGGACTTGGACACCCAGGGACACTTGGGAAGAAGCATGAGGAGGCTCTCAGATATCTTCCCATAATCAAGTGATATGTCCCCTGTCCCTCTCCAGCCCAACAAGTGTGTCCTCCACCTTGCTGCTGGTTGCTCAGCACATCCCTGCCTTTGTTCTTTGTCAGGGGAAAACACAGGAACCGTGTTCCTGGCAGGACAAATGCGTGCCCAGGAATTTCCCTCCTGCAGGGAGGTCACAGTGTGTTCCCGGATATGTGGGATGACCTTTAGGCCAGGAGAGGAGGTTCTTGGCAGGGGATGTTCAGCTCCAAGGACACCAGCGAGCCTCTAATTTTTTGGCCAGACAGGAGCATTGCTGCTGATGTCACTTTACCCGTGTGATGCAACAGGTCCTTCATCTCTCCAGCCTTTCCATAATTCCAGGTTAAAGATCCATCATCAGTTGCGAAAGGAGTGAGCCAGAGGAGAGAAAGTAAAGTCCAGGGTTCACCCACTGACCATCCTCTGCCCCTTCAACCAGCACTGCCCCAAATCCATCATATTTGGGGCATTTTTGAGGCTCTTCCTCCTGGAGTCTTGTGATTTCATGCACGAAAAAAATCTGTGGTTTCAAGAATAAGAAATACAAATTCAGAAATATCACAATTATTTACAAATAATGAATAAGGGGGCCTGGTTTATCAGCTTCTCCTTAACTATGGCAATGTAGCCAAAAATGTTTGATTTGTACACAGGATTGGTTGTGTAAAACATGTCCTAAATAGAATGGGGTGTGAGGGGAACTTCCAGCTCTTTCCTGAGTAAAATACATTTTATCAAAACAGAGAACACTACTATTTGTGCAGTTAAAGCAGTTAAAGTTTGCAGCTTGTGGAATGAAGTTCCCATTTGATTTATCAAGTTATCTTTTATCAAATCTTTTCATATAATCACATGTAAATCAGTTTGTTTTGAACAACTTCCTAATTTTATCACAGCTTTCATTCACTTGGAATTTTTTGTGATTCTCAGAGACTCCCAAATGAGGTTCAGGAACAATCTCTGCCTTTCCAATCCATATAATGTTAAGGAAAAATTAATCTTCTGGAAATGAATATGAACTGTATGAGCTCAAAAAATCTGCAATTAATTATAATAAGTGTTGCTTTTTAATATTTTGTTACTATTTTATTTATAATAATTTTTATTATATTTTTATTATCTGGCTCAATGTAGTGGGCTCACAGTTTTTCACTACATGGCCACAGAAAATTCCTGCTTTCCTCTGGTAAATACAGGAATTATATTGATAGTGCTCAGATATGGTTTGCCAAGATCTCCTAAATTGTGATGAAGTGCTAAAATGACATTTTTTTGGGATAGTTTTTTACAGGGAGTTCACTACAGAGTGTCTGAGTGTGTTTGGTTACACACAAACACCACCCCAAACATGCTGTTTCATGGGATAAGTGGTTTATTGAGCTCCAGTACCAGGAAAACTTGGTTTGCTATGGATTTGTGTCTTGCAGCTGATTGATGGGGGTGTCTAATAATGAAACAAAATATGTTCTTTTTACAAGTAGGTGCCCCTTCCCTCTACCTGAGTCCAGCCCCATCATGGGGGACACAAGTGTCCCTTCAAGTTGCCTTTGGGGAATGTCAAGGGAAGAAAGGTCAATAAATGAGCAATCTCCCTTTCTTCATATTCCTCCTTTTCATATCATCTCTCCTCCTTCCACAACCATGTGGTTTTTTTCTGTGGTTCTGTGCGGGTTAAGCAGGTCTGAAGTTGTGCCAGGGTCCAAAAGGTGTCCCAGCTGGACCCACTGAAGGAAAATTCTGCTTTAGGAAATGGGAATAACCCAAATTCCTCCTGCAATCTTTTCCCCGCTGGAAGGTGGTGTGAAACCCGACGTATTTAACCAACAAATACAATCTCCAATGGGATAACAGCCGTTTTTAGGGTGCTGATGGCAGGAGGACGAGGAGCCAGTGAGCTACAGATCCTGCTCTCCCAAGCCCAGGAGAGCTGATCATAGAATCATAGAATCATTAAGGTTGGAAAAGACCTCCCAGACCATCAGGTCCAACCTTTGGCTGAATGCCATCATCCCCACCAAGCCATATCATGAAGGATCTTCTGGTTTCCTGCAGATCTTGCAGAAGCTTCTTGGGAGGAGCCACTGCTGCTCGTGTGCTGATGGTAACCAGAGGGGTTCAGCATGTGGAAGTGGACTCTGGTGAAATCTGGAAGGATTTCTTTATGTAAAGGCTTATTAAGCATTGGAAGGAGCTGCCCAGGGAGGTGGTGGAGTCCCCATCCCTGGAGGTGTCCAAGGAATGACTGGATGTGGAACTCAGTGCTCTGGACTGCGTGGCAAGATGGGGATCAGGCACAGGTTGGACTCGATGATCCTGGAGATCTTTTCCAACCTAAATAATTCTCTGATTCTGTGAAATCTGAGCTCTTTCCAGGAGCAACAGGACCCCAGGGCTCACTAGGGATGCAGCATGGCCTCATCACCCCACTGCACTGTGTGTCCAGACTGCCCTGTGGACACCAGCTCCATGTGCTCCATGGCTGAGGTTCACCCCTCGATCCACACCTTGATCCCACCACCTCTTCCATCACTTCTCCATGAATATTGCTGGCTCCTCCATCAAAGGCAGAGGCCTTGCAAAGCCCTAAGCACGGGACAGGCTCTGCCCAGTTGTTTGCTCAGCTGTTTTCTCTGCTGTCTGGTTGATGATCTGCCAAGAAAACGGCAACACCTTCATTTCTCCATCCATCGGAACTTCAGCTTTACCAGGTGGAAAAACTGCCCCATCCATTGCACAAGAGCAGCAGAGTCTCACTGGAGACACTCTGGAAGGGACAGAGCAGATGTTTCTGTGCCAATGACCCTTGACTGCCCGGGGGTGTTTGCTCTGTTGGCAGCGTGTCCCCATATCAGTGCCAGGAGCAGATTTTCTACCTCCCCTCCTTGCAACAGTAGCTGGGCCGTTTGCCTGAGATAATGCTGAGCCTCTGGGGAACAGAGAGGGGACATTTCCCACTTGTCTCCAGGCACGTCTACCTGCCAGGATCTCCAGGTCCTGAGCTGGCAGGAGAATGGGAACATCAGGAACCACATTGCATGGGAATGGTGGCACCTCAGTCCCTGGGGACAAACCATGGCCCTGTCCAGACAGTGTGTCTGTGCCAGATTCCTGAGGAGTTTGGAGGGGTTTTGGTTCTCCAGAGTCCAACAGAGCTCCAACCACTCTGGTGAAGGGCAGTTTTGCTGTGCACAGGAGGAAGAAGGTGTGGTTGGGCTGGGAATTCAAAGAGGGACTCAAGTCCACAGCCCCTGAGCTGTTTTCTGGAGGCAAGTAAACAAATTGTAATTTAACTAACAAAACTCCATAAAAATAATAGAATCATGAAATGGTTTGGGTTGGAAGGGACCTTAAAGACCATCTAGTTTCAACCCCCTGCTGTGGGCAGGGACACCTTCCACTAGACCAGGTTGCTCCAAGCCCCATCCAACCTGGCCTTGGATGCTTCCAGGGGTGGGGCAGCCACAATTTATCTGGGAAACCTGTGCCAGGGCCTCATCACCCTCACAGGGAAGAATTCCTTCCTAAAATCTAATCTAACACTGCCCTCTGTCAGTTTAAAAGGTCCTATTTCAGCTTTCAGGCCCTATTTAATCACTGAATGCTGGGATAATGATACAGTGAGAGCAGAGCTGCTCATGCTGGGAGCACAGAGCCTGGATACTCTTCCAAGACCTTGCTGTTGTTGCCAAGAAGATTCCACTCATTCCTCTGGCTGATGCTTCTTCACAATGGCTTTTGTTCCATGGCTGGTGATCACATATTTGCTGAGCTCCAGGCATCTGCTGCTTGCCTGCCAGTTTCCAAATCCCTTCTCATCACAACCACCTGCCAACGCCACCAGGAGCAGTGTCTCCATCTCGTCCAAGACACGTGGAGCCAGTCACAGCTCTACTTGTCCCCTGGCCAGAACAGGGTTCTGATTCCTGCTGAGATGCCTGTTGAAGTGGAAAGTTTAATTTAAGGCTTAGCTTGTCCTCTCCCCAGAAGCCATAAATTAATTAGTGCTGTCTTGGGCTGGGATGTCGCAGAGAAGGGGTTGAATGTTGCAGTTGCTCTGGGCATGGAAGATAGTTGGATGTGCAGGAATTACCCCAATTTGGGGTGTTCTTGGGGCAAGCAACACTGCTGGAGCAGGAGAAGGTTTTGGAAAGAAGATGCTCCAAGGGCTGGAGCCCCTCTGCTCTGGAGCCAGGCTGGGAGAACTTGAGGTGTTCACCTGGAGAAGAGAAGGCTCCAGGGAGACCTGAGAGCACCTTCCAGTGACTAAAGGGGTTCCAAGAGAGCTTGGAGAGGTACCTGGGACAAGGGCCTGGAGGGACAGGACAAGGGGGAATGTCATCCCACTGTGAGAGGGCAGGGAGAGATGGGATATTGGGAAGGAATTGTTCACTGTGAGGGTGGGGAGGCCCTGGCACAGGTTGCCCAGAGAAGCTGTGGCTGCTCCATCCCTGGAAGTGTCCAAGGCCAGATTGAATGGGACTTGGAGCAATGTGGGATAGTGGAAGGTATCCCTGTCCATGGCAGGGGGTTGGAATTGTGTGATCTTAGAGGTTCCTTCCAACCCAAACCATTCTGGGATTCTATGAAAGGCTTTTTCCATAGCCAAGGTTGGTGTCAGAGGAACATCTGGCCCAGGTTTCTTCTGTGACCCCAAGAAGTGGCTCTAACAATGACTGTGGAAGAGTGGAAAGGTGGAGGATTCTCCATCCTCGTGCACTAAGCCCCAAGTCAAAAAAGCTACTTTGCACTGGCACATCCTCCCTCCTCTTGTGCATCAGACCTTGTGCATGATGACACCAGTGGGGGCTGATGACTCAAAAGTTCCAAAATACTGGATTTTGTGGAGTTTTTGGATTGTTTTGTATTTTTAAGAGAAAATGATGGTTATGCACAATCAATATACAAATGCTTATGTGAAACCAACTCTTCCCTCCCCAGCTGCATCACTATTTTGATAGAATCATAGAATGAGCAGCAGGCCAGGATGGGAGACTTACGGAGAGAGAGGATAATGCTCCATGAAATAAATCGCCATGGGAAATGGGGAGATGGGAACAAAGTCTCTCCCAAGAAGGTCAAATTCAGGCAGGGAATACAACCAGATGATCTACCAGGATGTTTATGGGACCAACACTGTTTGTTCAGTTGTTTTCTAAAGGTCTTGAAATCCAACCATTCCAGCCTTGCTCTTCCCCAAGCTTCTGTGCCATAGGCATTTTTTATCCTTCTTCCCAAGGAAGTGAAGCATTATTATGCCTGAGTGTTATTCCCTTTGCCCACCAGCCCTTTCCCAGCAATCACTGCATCCCATGACTGATTTCAGCCATGTGGCACTGAGAGCTGGAGAGACAAAAAATGCCAAGTCTGTAGAAAATCTTAGGCAGGAGAGGCTGGAAGGAGTGAGAGAGAGATGCCATGGGGTGAGTTGAACTCCACATTAGACACAAGAGAAGCCCTACCCTGGCACAGGTGGCTCACAGGTCTCTCCCTGGGACTTGTGGATACTTTCCCCCTAAAATATGGGTTCATCTTGCCATCTACTGGTGGATCCTCTCAGAGGAACAGGACTGAGAGACAGAGGACATTCAGGAGAAGGAGAAGGGGAAGACTGAGCCCTGTGCTGCTGCTGGAATCCAGCAGGTGGGACCAGTCTGGTCAGGAGGGGACCAAGCCGAGCCTTGCAAGGTAATTCCTTGCTTTCCAGAAGGCTTTCCTTGCTCCTGGGTCTACTAGTTCCTACTTAAATATGTTCATCCTTGTGATGGATCACCCCTCTCCTAAACTCCTTCAGGGTACCTTCCCTTTGGACCTCCAGGGATGTTCCCTTCTCTGGTTTGTTGTTTCTGCTGCTCTCCTGGTTTCACCTTCCTCAACCCAGAGGTCCCAGGGATGAGCTGCAGGTGGCCTGGCATGGATTTTGATGGAGTTAAGGGGCTGTGAAACCCATCCCAGGAGAGATCTATGGATATCAGGGCTTAGAGAAACAAGGGGACCTCTCCTATGTATAAACACAGATGCATTGGGAAGAGACGGACATGAAGGATCCTCACTGTAGGTCTGGGGGGATGTATCCCAAATATGCCAGGCCATGCTTGGCATGGTGCTGATGGTGCTTTAATTTGGTCCAACGTGGTTCACAGGGTTTCCTGGAAGAAGTTTGGAAGCACACTGCACCCCATTATTCCTTCAGAGGCTCCTGTGGGTGAAGCAGCACCACACCTGGATTTTAGGGATGCCTGAGCCACTCAGAGGTTTTGTTCGTGCCCGTGGCCCAGACCCGAGGGGCAAAAAGAAACGCCAGTGCCTTTCCCATGAGCTTTTGGGAGGATGGTTGGACCAGTAAAAGGTGTCAGGAGAGGGAGCCAGAGTCTCAGCTGAGAGTAGTGAGAGCTACTGGGAAGGGCTGCTCAAAACCGATACAGGGACACCTCAAATGACACAATCACCCCTTTGGAGTCAGTCCCACACACCTTCGAGGATGCCCAGAGCAAGTCAGGTCTGTCAGGGTGCTAATTTTTGGAAGCTGTCCTAGTTTCATAGAATCATGGAATCGTTTAGACTGGAAAAGCCCTCTAAGATCATCGAGTCCAACTGTTTTGGCCGGGATAGAGTTAATTCTCTTCCTGGAAACAGGGAAAGTGGTGCGTGGGTGATTAAATCGGGATGGAGACACATCCCGGGGCATCAGCGCCTCTGGGAGAGCAATTTGAAGCCCGGTGTGAGTTTTGCCTTGGATTTTAATTGCACTGAGAGCTGCGAGTGCCTTGGGTGGGATGTCTCCCGTTCCCCTCTCCAGTTGCATCCAGCCACACATTTCCATCTGCCTCAGCAAACACAGTCCCTCTGTTTTGCTGTGTCCTTCCTGAAGCTCAGCTGATAAGAAATGCATCCAAGGATGGGTTGAATTCCCAATTTAGCAAAATACATCCTCTATGCTGTGGTGTTAACTTCAGCTTCAGACTTTTACCTTCCAGTTTTCCTTCTCAATGAGTTTAAGGGATGCTCAGAAAGATGTGAGAGCCCCATCCCAACATGTCAAAAGTGTCAAGAGAGAAGCATTTCTAGCTGTATGGATACCTGAACCTCAACTTCATTAATAAAATGGTGTTCCAGCATGCTCAAAACCTCACTCAGGGCAGAGAAAAGCACAGAGCTCAGTGTGGGAAGAGGTGATAAATCAGACTTGTGTCTTCCTTGGGAGGAAAAGCTGGAGCCTGATGGCTTGAAGCCTGGAGAGGAGCAGGATCCCACCACCTTTATTTGTGGTAGGAGGATGGATGGCGAGGCTGAATTTGGTGTCTGGCCCCAGAAATTCAGAGGTGAAAGTGCTGCATCCCACACATTCACCAGGATTTGGCCACCCTGACCCCAAGTGCTTCAGGCAAGCACTGCCCTGCCTCTGTCTCCAGCTCCATTTCCGAGCTTCCTGAATTATTGATGGCGCTGATGCAGGAACCTATAATTAGCTCCCCAAACCTTTTCCCTGTGGGCTGGAGCTGGGAACACTCTTTGTCTTTCAGTGGTTTTGCTCTGACTCGAGCAGATTGAGGAGGGAGGAGGGGATGGCCAGGGAGCTTGGGGAACATCAGGGGAGGACCAGGATGGTTTTGAACGCATGGGGTAGTTTAACAGTGGCCACCCTCATTACAGTCCATCACAGAAAAGGATATGGGGAGAGCCTGGGCTGTCTGAGGGGTCTTAAACTCTGCTTGTGCAGGGTGGAGGTCATGCCAGGAGCCAGGAGAAGGCAAAGGGTCTTCATGTCACATTTTGGGGACTCTCAGCCTCAGTGCTGGGGGATTTACAGATCAGGGGGAGAAAAACACTGAGCCCTGGCTGCTAAGAGAAAGCCAGACTTCATCTCAAGGGGTGAAGGGCTATGTTTGTGTGTGTTTGGGTATAGAAAATGATGGGTTAGAGACACAGATGGGCAGCAAAGGGGCAGTTCAGTATCTTAAAGTTCTGCTTTAAGAGCCATTCATAGCCTAAAAATGGCTTTGGTGATTTCTACAAACTCTGGGTGCATTAACACTCATTCCTTGAAACTGTAAGTCCCAACCAAAACAGGAGCACAAATTCCCTGGGGTCCTGAGCTCAGAGGCAAAACCAGCCCTCAGGTTTAACGCTAGGAACTGCTTTCTGAAGAACAGGCAGTTTGAGCTGCAGCAAACAGTGGTACCTGCAGGCTGCCCTGGCTCCCACAACCCTAATTCAGGGGCTCTGTAGTTAGGCTGGAGAAGTTTTGCTTCTATACTTACAACACTTCTCTTGAAGCGTTCAATGCCAGGTTGGACAGGGTTGGAGCAACCTGGACTAGTGGAAGGTGTCCCTGCCCATGGCAGGGGGTGGAATGAGATGATCTTTAAGGTCCCTTCCGACACAAACCATTCTGTGATTGTATGAGAGGCTTGGCCAGGGACTGTTTGAGGCCAAAAGTCCTCTCCACGTTGAGGTGTCCCCTTCAGCTGGTGGAAATTCCACTCCGCAGTGCCAGGGGGAAAGACTCGCAGGTAAATAAGGGGAAGATATTTTTGGTTGCAAGATGAATCATGAGATTGAAACTGAGGACAATATTCTCCCCTTCAAGCCCCAAAGACTGGCCACCACATCTGAGCACGGCACAGACCTTCCTGCAAGCCCTTCCTGCAGAATCCTCCTGCATGGAGCAGAGATGAAGGCCGGGGCCAGCAGCAGCAACAACTCACAGTAAGATTTGTGCCACTGCTGCCACTACTCGTTTGAGTGTGGGGATGATCAAAGGGCTGGCAGGAGAGCTCCCATTCCCACATCTTTGCTCCAAGATAGAATCATGGACTCATTGAATAGTTTGGGTTGGAAAAGACCTTAAAGACTGTCTGGTTCCAACCCCTGCTATGGCAGCGACACCTCCCACTCTAGCAGGTTGCTCCAAGCCAACTAAACCTGGCAAATATTTCTCTGGGCTACTTTAAAAAATGTCTGGAGAATAAGGAATTTCCCTTCCTGAATGAGACTCCTGCTGAGAAACCCTTTCCTAAACTCTAATCCTGCTGCAAGGCACTTGGCCTTTCAATAGGATTCTTCTTCCAGGGAGATGCAGCAGGTGGAAGGGAGGAATGGCAAGGAAGGGGCTCATCAACAAGAAGGAGTTGTTTTCAATCCCAGAAAGTCTTGGGCATGGTGATTGGGGTTCTTCCTTGGAGAAGAGCTGGTCCTGGGTTCAGCCTGGACAACATCATTCCAAGGACCACTCTTGTTTGCTACAGCACATCCTCCACTCCCCTGGGCTTCATGGGGACTCTGCATCAAGGTTTGCCTAAGATACTTCAAACACCACCACCACCCAGCCTCCAGCAGGAAACTGCATCTATTTATAGAGCATTTGTATAGTTTAGGGCAGAGCTGACCCATGGCTGACTCTTGTATCCCATTCAGGGGCAGGCTGAGCAAGGGGCAGATTTCCCAGTGAGAGTTCATCCTGCCCTGGTCTCATCCCCTCAGGGACCCCTCACTCAGTGCTGGGAGACCTCACTGTCCCCTGCCTTGTTGTAAGTTCTTGCTTCAAGATGTACGTTAAATATATATACTTCAGCACATTCTCTAGAAATTGTCCCCCCTTTTTTTTGTTTTTTTGAGAAACATGGCATAATTAGAGAGTTGACTTAATTCCAGCTACGTGGGAAGGGCTGCAGGCAGGGTTGGAGCTGTGCTCCTGCTCTGCACCAACTCAGCAGTGAGCTGTGGGCCGAGGTTTAGCCAGGATGAGTCCCACTGGCACAAACATGTGCATGTGGGGGTGGTGGACTAAAAAAATGGGGAAAAGGAGGATTTCCCAGAAGGCACCACCGGGGTTTGGATGGAGATGAAGGACCCTGCTATAATTTGTGGTTGCTCCACCCCTGGAAGTGTCCCTAGAAGGCCAGGCTGGGCAGGGCTTGGAGCACCATGGTCTAGTGAAAGATGTCCCTGCCCATGGCAGGGAATGGGACTGGATGATCTTTAAGTTCCTTTCTGACTCAAACCATTCTTTGATCCTCTCTACACCTTGAGAATCACCCTGGGGTGAAAACACAAAATGAAGGGATGGAGGAGGTCACTGGGATAAGTGCAGCCATGGGACCAAGCAGGGATGAAGGGCATCACTCACTGTGTGGCAGAGGAAAACCAGGGCAGATGGGGCAGAGGGTGAAGTACATGATGTAGGTGTGGGACTTGAGAGACCATCAGATAAATGCTGCCAGCGTTGGTTTATATGTAGTTTCTGCTCCCTCAGGGCAGGGAAATGATCTGAACAACCTCTCAAGGCACTTTCCAGACCTATCAATCTGCATTTCCAAAGTGCCAAGCGAGCCGGTTAACCCACAGACTGACCTTCCCTCTCACCCAGTGATGCAAAGACCCGGAGCTGAGCGGATAAGGGAACAGAGGGAGGTTTAAGGTCAGGACACGGGTCATGGGAGCCCATAATAAATAAACAAGACTTGTTTAGAAGATGATATATGCTGCACTAATATTGTTCCCAGTCTCCCACTCATCACTGTGAGCTAATTACCCTTCTTGGAGCCATTAGACTTCCCTTCTCATCTCGTGTGCACTGTGCAAGGACCTGGATATGACTGAGTAGCTTGGGCCTGGGCCTAGCCTTTCTGTTTTGGTTTCTTTTAGCTTTCCTGCTGTAATTGGTCCTGCAATTCCACACTAACGAGCTGTGTCCCGGCCTCTGAGGAGCTCTGGGTCCCTGCCTTGCTTCCTTGAAAGAACATGGGGTGGATATGAGGTGAAGTCCCACATAAATCTTATGTAAGGCTTGGTGCAAATGGATGCAGGTTGAGATGGGTTTCACTGGCTGTATTTGTGCCAGCAAAGTGGGTCTCTGAAGGCTGGGAGATGGACCCACTCATTGGACCATTGATATCTCCATTGGGCTGTCACATTTTCTCACATGGTTTTGGCCCATTCTGTATGAAATGAAGGTTTTTTACCTCAGATCTGGAAGGGAAAGGGTTAGTGGTAAGATAGTGGAGAGACTGGGAATCAGGAATCCTTCCCCACTCTTGGTCTGTGTGATCTCTGAGAGGTGGAGACCCTTCTACCAAGGAGGACCTCATGGAATCACAGGGTGGTTTGGCTTGGAAGGGACCTTGAAGATCGTCTTGTCCAACTCCCCTCCCGTGAGCAGAGACACCTTCAACTACATCAGGACCTGACTGAGGACACATCTTGTGATGGAGTACATCAGCTCTTGCTCTTTGCTTTATGTACCATTTAACTGGGACAAAGTCCAACTTGGGATCACCTTTGCTGTGTGGTGTCAGGGTGGGGAAGGTGTGTCCCCGAGCAGAAAAGGATCTACTTCATGCCAGACTTACATCAGAGTGGTATCAGTGGGCCAAACTCCCTCACAAAATCAGTCCCATTGGAAGTCACTGACCTTTTTTGACCTTAACACCACCCTATGGCTCCTGAGAGGGAGCTTTCAAGCACATCCTTGAGGACTCCAGGTCCTGGAGGTCAGTTCAGAGGTCCCCTGGATTTGGGTGGTGGGTGCCGTGAAGAGCCTCTGGACCTTCACCCAGGGTTCAGGACAGCTGCTGGGACTGGGAGTAGATTTTAGGATCAGCTGCAGGGACATTCTACAAAGGGCTTAGAGGACACCCAGGAAAGCTGGGGATGGATAAATTAGGGGTAAACCATTCTCTGAGAGGAGGGGAAGGTGCTGCCAACTAATTTACCAGAGAATGAGCCCCAAGCCAGAGTTGGCCTCAAGGGTTTTGCAGGTCTATGTGATGATGGGGCTCAGCCTTCCCTGCTGCTCCTCATCTCTTTCTGAAATGCCTGAGTGGCTCATGCTGCAAAGCCCAGAAGTCTTTTTTCCTCCTCCTTCTCCCTTGCATGATTGATCACCCAGGCTAATTCTATCACCCCAAAACTGTCTCCAGGCAAAGTGAGATGAGTGTTAGGTATTAAATCTGCCTTTGCTCCCATCCACAGCATCAATGATGAACTGAAAACCAACTTGCTGTGTAGTAATTAGGATGCAGGAGCTGGGCACAAATGGCTTAATTTCCACCTAACCTCCCATGCTTCCAGTGCCAAAGACCCCTGAAAGCCTGTAGAAAACACTTGATCCAAGGATTTTTAGTTGTCTGCATCTGAAAAGGGGACCTGGGGTTGATTTTGGGTGCTGGTGGCTGAGAGACAGTCCTGACCCACATCACTGACTTGGCTGCAGGGTCTGACTGGAGGAGAGGAGTCTGCACCTGCCTGAGTGCAGGGAACATCCTTATTACCCACAGGGATTTATTTAACCATCAATAGAGGACATTTTGGGACTGTAAATATAACCCAAGCTCAGTTTAGCTGCAGTGCAAACACCTGCTTAGAGCAGAACACAGACATATGGAAATCAGATGTATGGAGGCAGGATGGGGCTGGTTTCCTTTGTGGTGGGAAACCAGGAGCTGTCATGGGAGTCTCTGGAGTTGCTTGCACTGACCTCACCACTCTTAGGAGAAAGTTGGAACCAAGCACAGCTGAGACCATTCAGATGCCGTGTTTGGAAGAAATAATCCCTACAAAGACAAACCATAATAATAAGAACAAAGCAGGCCAGGCACAAAGAACTGGAGTCTGGATTGCAGAGAATCATAGAATAGTTTGGATTTGAAGGGATGACCCTTTTAAAGGTGATCTTGTCCCCCTGCAATGAGCAGGGACATCGTCAACTATCCCAGTTTGCTCCAAGCCCTGTCCAACCTGACCTTGAACATTTCCAGAGATGGGGCAGTCACAGCTCCTCTGAGCAACCTATGCCAGGACCTCACCACTCTCACAGTCAAGAATTTCTTCCTAATATCTAATCTAAATCTACCCTCTTTCAGTTCAAAGCCATCACCCCTTGTTCTGTCACAACAGGGTAAGGCAAATCTAAAATATCCTTTCCCAAGATGCTCTTTCAGATCCAGCTCAAAGTATTTCTGAACTGTGCCTCAAGGTATTCCTGAATTGTCTGTTGTTTCCATCTGCTCCTTTACCAGCACTGAATTCCACTGTCATAAAATAATCTGGTGTCCCATTGATTTCATACCAACTTTTGGCAGGAACAGCTCCTTGCACGAAGGAGATCCACAGCTCTGTGAAATGAATCCATTTTTAAGCACTTAACCAATTGAATTGGGTGGAAAAGAGGGTAAGAGTCACTCTCTGGGAAATACCAACACCTCCTCCAGGCCCTGGGCACAGGCTTTGGCTTCTGTCCCTTGAAACTGCTGCTGCCTCTGAAGCAACGACTGGGACAACAGATCCTTTCATACCTCAGAGGAGAAGGGAGCAGGACCACAATGCAAAACACCCAGATTTTCCATGGTTTTGGGCCAGATAGGTGGAAAACAGGACTGCCAGCAGAGTAAAGAGGGAAACCCAAACACCTTGGGTGCAGTGTTTCATGGTGCTCCAGCCAAATTTGAAATTCTTCCCCCCGAAAGGTTTTGAAATTGCTCTTTCTGAGGCTGAAGATGGATGGCTTAATTCCTTCCTTTCCCAAGTGTAATTTCTCTTATTCTGACCTTATTCTAACAGCTCCAAGTGTTTAATGTCTGGGATATTTTCCAGACAGTTTAAACACCAACTTCAAGGGCTGACTTGACGGTTTCCTGCTGTGGGATACCCTGCAGTTGGATGCAGGAATGGATGCAGGTGATTTCTGGATGTTTTTCTCCACAGAACAACAGGTTTCCATTGAACAACAGGAATTTGCCCCTCCTCGGAGTCTGGTTTACCCTCTCCACAAGTAACACCTGCTTTGCTTTTTGAAAATTGCTCCAATATGCTGAATCTGGACCTTTGAAGAGCCTCTTGCAATGCTCTGCCCTGACCTTTCTGGATGAGTGGTTCCCATCTATTCCAGGGATTTGTGTCACTGATGCTCAAAAACTATCCGGAAAAGTTTATTTAAAGAAAAACCAACCCCACCAGATGAAATTTGTTCTTGATCTGATGAGTGGTAGCAGTAACTTTATTAACACAAACCACAGCAGCCATTTAAAATCATGGAATAATTCACGTTGGAAAGGACTCATGGAGCTCATCTTATGTCCTAATCAGTGCAGGTCTAATTAAATCAGGTCACTTAGGGCCACATCCAGTTTTGTCTTAAACAGCTCCAAGGATGAAGGAGGCAAAGAAAGGCCTGGCCATGCTGTGTAACGTTTTGGGGAAGGATGAGAGCCTGTTTCCAAGGTCTGGCACAGTCTCCATGGTCTAACACGTCTCTTCAGAGACAGGCAGGGGGAGTGATGGATGGTGCAGCTCTGCAGCCATGGTATTCCTAAATTTGGTAGGGAAATGGTCTTTGCCATGGTCTGCACAGGCCTGGAGGCTTGTGCTGAGAGAGCTGAGGGTGTTCACCTGCAGGAGAGAAGGATCTGGGGAGATCTTATAGCCCCTTCCAGTGCCTAAAGGGGCTTCAAGAGAGCTGGAGAGGGACTTGGGACAGGGGTCTGAGGGACAGAAAAAGGAGGAATGGCTTCCCACTGCCAAAGAGCAGGGTTAGATGGGATATTGGGAAGGAATTGTTGGCTGTGAGAGTGGTGAGACCCTGTCACAGGTTGCCCAGAGAAGCTGTGGCTGCCCCATCTCTGGAAGTGTCCAAGGCCAGGTTGGACAGGGCTTGGAGTAACCTGGGCTAGTGGAAGGTGTCCCTGCCCATGGCAGTAGGGTGGAACAAGGTGAGCTTTAAGGTCTCTTCCAACCCAAACCATTCCATGATTCTGTCCTTCTGTGACCTACTGTGATTCCGTGATTCTGTGATTCTATGACCTACATGATGGTTCCTCCAGGAACCATCATGGCCATGGCTGGAACTGTAGCTGTTAACAAAGCCTTGAAGCTTTGCTGAATTTGGAATTGAGTTAAAGGAATCCTGAGTCTGAACAGGGCTACTGGAAGGATAAAACCCAGCCTTGTGCTCACGCCCATCTTAGTTTTGCAGTAGTCCTGCACTGGTTGGAAACTTGACAGCAGAGCAGATCAGAGCCCTTCCAGTCTTTAGGACATCTCATGTTGGAGTCAGACCCCAAGAGGTTCAGGTCCTTCATGGACAACATCCTCTAGTGTTTAGCCATCCAGGAACCCTGGGGATGGACAATCTGTCCCAGAACTCTCTCCCAGCACGAGAGATTTCCAAGTGCTATGGCAGAGGAAGGGGTGTGAGTTGCATGTGTTGGATGGGAGCCACCAACCTCCAGCCAAAGGACACGTTCTGCTCCATCAATCTGTTCCCTGTTTTCCCTCGTTAATGGCACTTCCACGCTCGACAGTTGTGATTTGAATAATTTGGACTGATTAGTGTTTACATAGAAACATTGGGAGGAAATGAAACCACACCAGAGCCAACAGCCAGCTCAGGGCTCTGAAATGTTGGGTTTTGGGGGGTTTTCTAAAGAAAGGGGCTTACACGACCCGCAGACTTTTTTCGCTTCTTGTCTGCAAGTTTAATCATCTTGAAATAGGTGACAAATCTGATCTAGGGGTGCAGGTCTCAAAGCTAGTTGGTTTTTGAAGGTTTTGAGCAAAACTGGTTGCTGGCTGGAGGACAGGAGATGCCTCACTGTTGGCACTGAAGGAAGGGCAAGGGTGGCAGTGCCTCAGATTGTTCATATCCCCCAGAGCTCAGCCAGACCAGCTGGGCGGTGCCTCTGCCCTCTTGCTCAGGCCCTGTATCACTCCAAACATGGCCAAGACATGGTGTATCCACAGCCAGGAGAGCAAGGATGGGCAGGAAACAGGGGGATGGAGGAGAGAAGGCAGTGAAAAATTACACCTGAGAGATAAAAAGGACTTAAGAAGAAAAAAAGTAAGAATTATGGGATTATGTGGGAGTCTTGTGTAAAGGGGTAAAAGCAGCCTTGGAACTGTGGGACACAAATGTGAGAGCTGCAAAGATTCACCCATTGCATGGAGCTTCTTTGCCTTTTTTCCTGATCAAAGACCATTTTTCAAAGGTTGCTTAGGAGGCAGAAACCCTTCTAGTGAATCCCCTGCCTCCCTTCATCTCCGCAGACAGAAAGGTCTTATCAGATCTTTTCCTGGGAATGGATGTCCTGCCCCCTTCTTCAAAGGTGCTGGTGGAAATTGTGATCCTTGAAAATTTTATGTGCAAAGCCAGGAAGGTTCCTCCTCCTCAGTCTACTTTTGGCACTGGCCACCTCTGCTTTTTTCTTGTCTCCCTGGGGCTCAGCAGTTGCTTGAGCTGGTTCAGACAGTCCCTGGAGTGTCCCGGTACCTCAAATCAGGGGTTGTTCAGCCTGGAGAAGAGAAGGCTCCAGGGAGACCCTGTACTCAGAGGTACAAGGGACCTGGAGACAGAGTTTGCACAAGGGATGGAGGGACAGGACAAGGGGGAATGGCTTTCCACAGACAGAGGGAAGGGTTAGATGGGATCTTGGGAAGGAATTGTTGTCTGTGAGGGTGGGGAGGCCCTGGCACAGGTTGCCCAGAGAAGCTGTGGCTGCCCCTGGACCCCTGGAAGTGTCCAATGGTAGGTTGGATGAGGCTTGGAGCAACCTGCGATAGTGGAAGGTGTCCCTGCCCATGGCAGGGGGGTGGAATGGGATAAGGTATAAGGTCCCTGCCCACACAAACCATTCTATGGTTCTATGAAATTTTTTGGAGGAACAGTTGAAGGGGGAATATCTCAATGCAGGGGAGGATCTGGATAACCTCAGTGGAATTTTTCTGCTCCCCCACTTCCCAGTGGAGCTCTGAGTGCAGCAATACTGGTGAGACACAGGATTCTCCAGCAGAGAGGAATAGGGATGGGACCACCATGAAGCTTCAGGGATCCTTTTGTGCTTTGATTTCTGTAGTATTTTCCCCTCTCTTCCTAATCCACCCTGCAGCTTCCCCCACTGGCATTCACCTGAGGGCATTTCCCACCACCTTCCCTCTCCTGTAAGCCCCAATCAACTGGGAAAACCAGGAGATTTAACAGAAACTGAAAAAATTAAATCCCAAAGTCCTTCTCCAAAGCTGATCTTTCATCTGAGGAAGGGAGCAGCTCCCAAGGCCCCTCAATGCCCGTCAGGACTGTGAGTCAAGTACTGATCCTATTCAGGGGATATCTCTGATCTCCAGAAACAAGTTGAGGGTAAAACTCTCAGAGGACTAAAGAAACCTTCCTGTATTTACTTATTTATTTGGCACTGTGTGCGTGGGCATGTTTGTTTGTGTGTACAGGGATTTCTGAAAGAGCACAGGTTTGGATTTCCTGGCTGGCTTTTTGTTTTTTTTCCCTGAAAATATCAGACTTCAACACTCTAATTTAGGTGGATCTGAGTGTTGGCAGTGCCCACATCCCCCCCAGGTGCTTCCTCAGTGTCTCTGTGGCTGGTTGAGCAGATCCTGGCTCTGCCTACGTGCCCATGTCCTCTCTAAAGGAGGGAAGAGCCAACATTTCTGCCTTTTCCCTTCCTGCCAGCAGATGATACTGCCAAGGAAATGCAAAATCATCTCTTCCTGGCTTCAAGAATTAATAACCAGCTTATTGAGACAAACGACACCAGGCTCTGCCTGTTCATGGCTCAGCAAACTCCAATTCTCCTCTCCCAGGGCTCCCGGCTCTGCACGTGATGCAGACAGAGATGGAATGTTGCTCCCAGGGGGGAATTATCTCCCCTGAGACTGCAGCTTCCTCTGTTTTCCAAGGTCTCTGTCCCTGCAGGATTTCTGGGCACTGAGACACACTGTCTCTGCCTTTCCCCACCTCCTGCTCTGCTTCCCAGCAGGACTGTGGGCTCCCTCAGGATGTGTTTCCACAGCTCTTTGAGAGGAGGGGCATCAGTCTCACGAGGAACTGTGAGGATCCAGGTGGCATAAGGAGGAGTGGACATAGGGAATCTCTCCAGGGGTCACAGCAAGGTCCCTTGCACCTGCCCTGCCCCCAGAGAGGCGTTTTAGGGAGAAGTTGTGAATGCAGCACCTCTTGAGTGCTCCCTCAGCATCCTCACCCCTGCAGTCAGGGGCACCAGGGAGGACACCCCTGCCTAGTCTTTAACATGCATTTATGGCCTTGTTGCTATTCCTCACTCTCTTCCCAGCATCCTTGTACTTTCTGATGTCCACTGTGCCAAGAGCTAATTCGTGTTATCAGTTTTACACTGATTCCCTGATGGTTTCATCCTTTGCTCCCCAGGATTTGTGGAAAGACAGGTCTGCAGCTGTCATATCCGCCTCCTTCAGGGCCACTTGATGAAGCCAGGGGTGCCTTGGGACAGAAGACAAATCCAGGCACTGGTTAGTTCATGGGGATGGATGTAGTTAGTCTCCAGCATGTGTTAGAATCCTAAAGATGCAGAATAATTTGGGATGGAAGGGACTTAATACCTCATCCCATTCCACACCCCTGCCATGGACACCTTCCACTATCCCAGGTTGCTCCAAGCCTCATCCAACCTGGCCTTGGACACTTCCAGGGATCCAGGGGCATCCACAGCTTCTCTGGGCAACCTGTGCCAGGGCCTCCCCACCCTCACAGACAACAATTCCTTCCCAGTATCCCATCTAACCCTGCCCTCTGGCAGTGGGAAGCCATTCCCCCTTGGCCTGTCTCTCCAGGCCCTTGTCCAGAGTCCCTCTCCAGCTTTCTTTAGGCACTGGAAGGGGCTCCAAGGTCTCCTTGGAGCCTTCTCTTCTCCAGACTGAACAACCTGAACCCTCTCAGTCTCCTCTGGATAAATAAACCAATGGAAAAGCACTTGAGAAACATTTGTGGGAATGTGACATATCTGAGGTTCACTGCTCTGTCCAATCTGGATGAGGAGGTTCCAAAGTTGTTTGGAGGGAAGTGGAGTGCATGACAGTGGGATACACAATCGGTATCATTCATAAGTATCACAGGAATAAAACAAACATTCCAGAAGCAGCTTGTGCATCAACAATCACAACTGATACCAGGAGAAGGGAAATCAGGACGAGTGGGGAAATTTTCCAAGGTGTAATTAATCAGATGCACCAAATAAATCACAGCTCTGCCTCCGAGGAAGCAGCAGAAGCAGAGAAGGAGAAAACCAGGCTGAGACACTCTCCCTCCCCACACCCAACATGCAAATCCATCCTGAGCAATTTCTGGAGCAGCAGCAGGTCAGTACTTGATTTGGAGACCCGGGTTTCTGAGTACATCACGATGCAGATGTGCTTCCCAGCCCGGCACAGCTCACACTGCAGCAAATGAGCTCAGAATACGAATGGAGAGGGGAAGAAGAACATTCTTCCCTTTACAGGGGAACAATGGGGAGACAAAAAACCCTTTGCACGCTGAATTAACCCACTTTTGTCCTGAGTTGCAACCCCCTTCCCTCCCCCCTTTCACTCCCCACAGCAAAATTGCCTTGATGGGGTAAAAGGAGGCAGGAGAAGGAGGGGAGGGGATTCACCAGGGGTTATTTTTCCCTTGATTTGGAAGCTGCTTGCTTTAGAAATGTTTCTGCAGTTTCAAAAATCAGAGTAGTTCTGTTACTCCTCATCTCATCCCCCCAACTCAGACATCTTTTGGGAAGGATGGAGAGTGAGATGAACCTCATCCCAGGGGTGAAACCACGATGGTGGAGTGGGGGATGGCTGTTCCTGGCCGTGGTGGCTGAGCACTGGCCCAAGCACATGTATCAGAGACAGCTTCCAGCCCAGATCTGAGCCTAAACCTTTGGGAACCCTTATCAACCTCCTGACTCCTGGTGGACTACTGCATCTTCCTCAGGAGTTCTGGAAATTAAAGGAGAGGATAAGAGAAATTCAGGCAGGTTGGTCTATCCATAGCAGTTGAATGAAACCTCACTCAGGAAAATCTTACACTGATGTTAGAAGCTGAAAAAGCAGGGTCCAGGGTGAAGATGAACAGTCAAAATGAGAACCTGAAGAGATCAGATTGGTTTCATCCCTTCCCACTGAAATCCTGTGCTCATTTGGCCCTTCCTATGATAAGGATTGACCCAACTTATGGGCCAGCAAAGGCTCTTGGGATGATGACACCCATCCTTCAGGACCTGAATTGAGAGCCATGGTTTTGTGCAGGGTGATCTTGCTGATCCAAACCAGCTACATCTCTGGTTTATGGGCTTTGGTACCTGAAGACCACAACCTTTGAGTATAAAACAGCTGCCCACAGAAGTGACAGTGCTGGGAGCTTTTGCTGTAGTTTAAAAAAAGCTTGGGGTTCTCTAAGCCAGGTTTGCAGGTTTTAAGCCCAGCCTGCTTCCTTAGCAGCTCTGGATTTTTTGGTAGTGGAGTTGGATGAGTATCTCAGGAGTCATTTTGAAAAATTCAGGAAAAAAAAAAAGGAATGTGGTGCCCAGAAGTGCTTTGGGCAGCTGGGTCTCCACCCCTCAGCACCCCTGCAGTGCAAAGATCACCTCCTGCCTGCTGCAGGCTTGAAGTTTCCATGTGTACAGTGCTCCAAGAGGAGGGATCCCCTGGGATCCAGCCAGTGCAGGATAAGCACTAACCAGAGCAGAGAAATATCTGGGAACGTGACTAAACAGTAGAGCAGGCCCAGCACAGTTATTCTTTATTTCTTCTTTAATTATGTCCTCTCTTGTAATGAGATCTGCACTGATACAGAGGACAGGTGGGCTGGGTGAGCTTAGACCATTTTCTTCTCCCCCTCCTCATTATTTGTACAAAGAGGTGCTGCAGGGAAAGGCAAATATTTGACTGTTTGGGATGCAGGAAAAAGAGAAATTGAAACGTGAGCCAGCAAACAGCTCCTGACTCAGGCAGGGCTTTCTGTGGCACTGACACAATCCTCCATCAGAGGGGCTGGAGTGGGAGGTTCTGGCAGCCAGCTGGAAGGCAAGACTGAATGAAGGACATCTGCATCCTTTTCAAGTGTGTGCCCTTATCTCAGTCCCACAACTGAGGGTGTTTCAGAGGAAAAAAGCTTTTGGAAGGGAGGGGAGCTGGGAAACAACAATGATAGGAGTGGGCTTGAAAAAGTGGTGTAAAGGAGGAAAGAGGGATTTGAAAATGAAATATCTGAGGGTCTGCCTTCTGACAGTGATGTTACTTTGGTACCAAAGAGAGGCATGTCACCTGCTGTCCCCAAGGACAGCCAGTACAGCTCTTCTCCACCCTCCAACCTGCCTGTGATGGGAAGGACCACCAGGACCCTGTCCCTGTGCACCTGCTGAGGTCACAGAAGTACCACATAGGTGTAGGGACAAGGTGGCTGGAGGTCACAGCCATGCTTGGCCCATCTGACAGCCCACACAGGACTTGTCCCCAGGGCTGGTTTACAACCCCACTCTGCAGCATGGACATAAAATTATAGTATCTTAGAATAATTTAGGTTGGAAAAGACCTTTAAAACCATCTGCTTAAACCATTCCTCCAGCACTGCCAAGCCCATGAGTAAACAATGGCCCCATATGCCACATCTACAAATCTTCTAAATCCCTCTGGGGATGGTGATTCCACCATTGCCCTGGGCAGCTGTGCCAGGGCTGGACAACCCTTTCCATGAAGAAATTGTTCTTAATATCCAGCCTAAACCTCCCCTGGTGCATGTTCAGCTCCAGAGTATGGCTGTGCCCCTCTATGTTCTCCAATTATACAATTTATTTACTTATGAGGAAAGACTGAGAGAGTTGGGGGTGTTCAGCCTGGAGAAGGATCTGGAGAGATCTTAGAGTCCCTTCCAGTGCCTAAAGGGGCTCCAAGAGAGCTGGAGAGGGATTTTGGACGAGGGCCTGGAGGGACAGGACAAGGGAGAATGGCTTCCCAGTGTCAGAGGGCAGGGTTAGGTGGGATACTGGGAAGAAATTCTTGGCTGTCAGGGTGGTGAGGCCCTGGCACAAGTTACCCAGGAAAGCTGTGGCTGCCCCTGGATCCCTGGAAGTGTCCAAGGGCAGGTTGGATGGGGCTTGAAACAACCTGGGATATTGGAAGGTGTCCCTGCCCATGGCAGGGGTTTGGAATGTGATGAGCTTTATTTTTACTTCCAACCCAATCCATTCTGTGATTCTATGTTTACAACATGTTACGTGTACACCCACACACACATACACACACACCTCCCCACACATACACACGCTCATGCCCAGCACGCTCCTGGGAGCTGATCCCCAACCAGAGATCTCTTCACATGTCTGAGGCCAATTAATGGGTTTTTGGCAGTCAGATTAATAAATTATATTCCCTCTATAACAGTGCATGGGGCCCTGGAACCCCCAGGCTCTTTGACATGCCCTCCTGAATTCCTGATGTCAGCTCTGATTCCTTGTACTTCCCTGCGAGCATCCTCATGTGTGCTGATAAAGGCAGTCATGCTCTCAGCTAAGCTGGATCACATTTGGCTTTCCAGGATGGCTTTCCTGATGCTCTCAAAACCAGGGTTTTACAAAAACCAATCACTCGGAGGAAGGGAGGTTTATCACAGATGTTATCCCATCCTCCCTGGTCCAGATAAACAATGGTATCCTGGACATGTCAAGGTAAGAAATGTGCTTCTGGACATATGTCCTGGGACTTCGAGATGGGTGAAATCCTAGCAGGGATATTTTCATGCAGGGAGGAGTGTTAATGTCTGCATTTCAGGGGAGCAGGAAGGCTTTTGGGGTCTGGAGGTGTCCCACAGCTCATACAGGCACCCAAAAATCCTGTCCCTGCCATCTACTCCTGTAAATTTCCCCTTCCCATCACCCACATCCCAAATGTGGCACAATCCAGAGCACGTGAGCATGGACAGGTCCAAGCTGCAGCAGCTTGTCATGGAACAGGTGTCCCTGGCACAGGGACACCACTTCATTTCCCAAAATATCCTACACCAGCGAATTTTGGCCCTTGGAACTGGCACAGCCACTGGACAGATGGTGGCAGGACACAGTCCAGGTAGGAAGGCAGCTCCTCAGTGCTCAAAGCCCTCCCTTTTCCCCCTGCTTCCGGCCAAGGAAGGGGCTGATTAGCACAAAATCCATGGCAACCCGGCCAGCAGCCTCAGAGCAAGCTCCTCCATCCCTCCCCTGCTCAGAATGCTTTGTTTGCCGTGGCACATTCCTCACTTTTTGCCCTCCTCCTGGATTTCAGAGGGAGCAGCAGGCAATTCTCGACCTCCAGGCAATTCTGGCTGGGGACAGAAGATGCAGCTTTCCTCCTTACCTGTAAGAGACACCTTTACTCCTTTTCTTACTACCAGAGAACCTTTGTGTAAGAAGCCAGGCAAGGGATATGTCATCAGGATTCAGGCTTGCTCAGGAGGTGGCAAATGCCCTGGACTGCCACTCCCAAGGAGATGATTTCCACCTGCAAACAGCACAGTGGGAATAAAAAAAAACCAAACAGGCTGTGACTGCAAAAGTCTTCTCAACAATCCCCTGGCAATTACCAATCAGGGTGTTCCCCTTAGAAAAGACTCTACAATAAGGAAAACATCCTACAAGAAGAAAAAAGACCCTACAATAACATTTAGCATGATCTCCTTTGAGGTTAAGGGCACTCCTAAAGCCGTGAAACTGTATTTTCCCTCTGGGACTCACAGTGGGGAGCAGAGTGAGCCCACACTTGGCTCCTTTCATGTGAGCATCCCTGCTAAATTCAGCCTGGAGTCAATGTCTTGTAGAGGTCTGCAAATGCATCCTGCTGAGGACAAACCAACAGGAAGAAGGGAATTTTCCTTTCCAGGCAGAAACAGGCCAGAGGGAATCCCCAAAACCCTACTCTGATCCCTCTTACTGAGCCCACTCCAGACATGAAAACCATTTTAAGAGCAGCCCTTAAGTCCATCCATCTCCCAGGGAAAGCTTCTTCCAGGGAAAAAGCCTCTGCAGTGTATGAAACCTTCCAGGTACCTGGACATGATGAATGGAATCTTTGCATCCCAGGGGGTGAGTGTTGGCAGAACCTCCTGCCATTCCCCCTCTCCCCTTGGCAATCACCCTGGGAGACTGGGGTGAGCCTCCGAGGAATCCTGCGCTGGCAAGAGCTTCCTAAAGCCTGGCCAAGCATCCCAACATCCCTCTGGATGGTGCCAGTAAGTGATGGCAAACAACCACGGCAGCAGGAGCATCAACTCCTCTGCATTGCCTCGCCTGGAGGCTTCGTGTTCAAGTGAAAACACGGGAAAAGGGGCGATTCTTGGCAGTGCGGGAATTTTTTGAGTGCTGCAGGAGGATCTCAGCTGCCTGGCACCATCCACTCGTCGTCTCAGCGTGCCAGTGGTCTTGCTAAAGCCTGCAACACCGCCTCTGCCTAAAGATAAGCTGCGCCTGCAGCCCGGGCTGGCTGGAGCCCAACCCCGGCACAAAGAGGGCTTTGTGCGAGCGGGATGAACAAGGGGATGGGGTAGAGGATGTTGGAGGCCCGGAGACAAAACGGGTCCTCGGGGGGAAGCTCAAAGGGGACGTTTCTTGGCGGGGCCAGAGGGAGCTGAACATCGCAATTAACGAGCCGCAGGTGATCAAACCCCCGCGGCCGCCGAGCAGCGAAAGGGGAACAAAGAGGCGCAGGGGGGGAGCCGGGAAGCGGAGTAAACACTCCACAGGGATCCGATGGGAAAGAAAGGCGAGCTAAGCTCGGAGGGCTGAGAGACTGAGCCACGCTGGCACCTCTCGGGTCTGCCAGGCTTGAACTCATCAAAAGTTGCTGCCAGGCTTGAGCTCATCAAAAGCTGTATTTTCTCTGGGATGTGAGGCCGAGGGCCAGGCTTGAGATGATCCTGACCCACCAGTGAGAGCAAGGGGAGCGAGAGGCAGCGTGGTATCAGGGGAAAAGCATGGCCCTGTGCTCCTTACAGGGTTTAAATCCTTGGGCAGGCTGGGCTGGATGTTTGGCCAAGCTGAGGGAACACAGGCTGGTCTGGTGTGAGGGCAGGGAATTGCAGCTGAACTTCGGGCAAGTGCAAGACCTCGAATTCAGGTCCCCAGAATCATGGAATCACAGCATGGATAAGTTTGGAAGGGACTGTAGAAGGTCATCTGGTCCAACTTCCCTGCTCAAGCAGAGTCCTGTGGAGCATGTTATTAAGGGTTGTGTCCAGATAGCTTTTGAGTATCTCCAGGGAAGGATATATCCAGAACCATAGAATATTAGAATGGTTTGGGTTGGAAGAGATTTTAAAAATCTTGTTACAATGGTCACTTCCAGGGATGGGGTAGCCACAGCTTCTCTGGGCAACCTGTGCTGGGGCCTCCCCACTCTCACAGCCAAGAATTCCTTCCTCGAATCTGGTCTAAACCTCTCCTCTTTTAGTTTAAAACTGTTCCCCTTGTCCTATCACTATCTGCCCATGTAAAATGATGTTGTCCCTCTTTTTTATAAGCACCCTTTAGGCACCGGAAGGGGCTCTAACATCTCCCAGGAGCCTTCTCTTTTACAGGCAGAACATCCCCATCTTTCCCAGACTGTCTCCAGAGCAGAGAGGCTCCAGCCCTCAGAGCATCCTCATGTTCTCCTCTGGACCTCTGCTCCAACAGGTCCATGTCCTTATGCTGAGGACTTCAGGCCTGGATGCAGCATTCCATATGGGATCTCACAAGGGCAGAGTCCATAAGGAATTCTTGGTCAGTGCCTGTCCATATCCATCAATGGGCTTGACCTGCTGCTCATAAAGGTGGAGGAGTAGAGGACAGTTGTGGTCAGGGGTGCCAGGTGGGTCTGAGATGACTGGACCTGCATCTGGAGAGAGGCTTGAGAACCCAAGTTGTGGACTGAGGACTTTGGACCTCAGGAGAGCTGAATTCAGCTTATTTTGAGGAACTGGGAGGTTGCTGTGAGGGGAGAAGTTGTCCAAGACAGCTGGCTGATTTATTTTTAAAGAAAACTTATTCAGAGCTTGGGAACAAACCCTGCCTTTGCACATGAAAATCAGGAATTTCAGCACAAAGCCTCCTTGGCTAATTAAGACACTTCTTAGTGAGCTGAGCTGCTAAAAGGGAGCATAGAAGAAATGGAAATAAGGAGGGAAAATGAAAGAAGAGTGCAAATGCATGGCTGGGGTGCCTAGGGATGAAAGCCGAAGGGCTGAGGACCAGCTGGAGCAAAGATTGGCCAAGGATGCTGAGGGTAACAAAAAGGGTGTTTTACCAGCACACTTCAGGGAAAATGTGGGTTAATTGTTGGATGGGGGCAAAGCCTGACAATGGGTGATTATGGAAAAGGTTGAATGCCTTTCCTGCCTCAGTTTCTATAGGTCAGACTTGCTCCAAGCTTCTGCACAGAACGGCATTTGGGGAGGAGAACAGCCAGCAGTGGGGAAAGGAAAAGATGAGGGACTATCTAGTGGAATTAAATGTATTTACATCCCTGAGACTGGATGAGAGTCACCCTAGTGCTCTGATAGGGCTCTTTGATGCATTGTGATGCTGCTGCTGTCTAAAGAAACCTCATGGTGTCTGGAGTCTGCCCACCCATCAGGTGTCTCCAAGAATTATACATGTCCTAAGAAAGGGATAAAGGAGGTTGTGGAGAGCTATAGAGGTCACCCTCACCTTGGCCCTAGAAAGATCATGGAGCATGTCATCTGGGAATTGATTTCTGGATATATGAAGAGCAAGAAGATAAGGAGCCAGGGACTCCAGACCTGTTTCTGTGGAGGCTGATGTACAAGCTGCTCTGCAGAAACAGAGGGTGAGAGAAAGCACAGAAAGGAATCTGCTGTTCTTCTTCAGTGGCAATAACTTTAAATTTGGGCCAGGAAAAGGGATTGCATTTTGGGGTATGAAGAAACTCCTTAGTAGTGAAATCCTGGTACTCAATCCTTTCCTTCTCTGCCAGAAGTGGGAAGAAATCACAAACAACGAGGTAAATTTCACCTCACACTGTGGTATGTGGCAAATCTCAAGGCTTGCCTGCACCAAGATCAGTCTCTGTCCTTGTTCATCCCAAAGTTCAGATAAGAAAATTGTAAAAACCCAAAGAAGGACTTTTCCCAGGCAATATGGCTGGGAGTATAGACCCATATAGCCTTGCTTGAAGCTTTTCCCTTTGCCCAGGGCAGGGGCTCAGCTTGGCATCATGGCTTATCCCACCCAGGGGATGCACTGAGAGAAATTTTGATGGATGGTTTTCCAGGAACACCACAACATGCTCTCCTTCAGAGAGGTGCTGGAGACAGCTGCTCCTCCCCATAGAGCCCTGGAGTTTCCTTCACCATCCTCCCCTCCTACATGGCAAGGAACTGTCTGATAAATAATTCCTTTTTTTTTTTTTTTTCTGATTACATATTACTAGGAAGCATCCTGGTATCCCTGGGACTATAACTCGGAGCAGACCGGCAGCTAATGAAGATAATTAAAATTTTATAGTCGCCTTTCTAAACAAGCTGGTCAACCCTCCCCACGGGGGTCTGAGGGGGGCTGGGGTCCTCTGTCTGTTGGAAGAGACCCAAGAAATGTAGCATAACTTCTTCAGGACGTTGTTGGTGTTTGTGCTGTAGTTATATTTGTGCCGAGGAGCAAACCAAAAGGCTGAGGGGCATTTCCAGGGCATGGATTTCAGCTGTTCAATGGTCACACAGCCCCTGGCATGGTTTAGGCACAGGAAAATGACCCCCAGGAAAAGTTTGTGAGCGTTCATGGGTCAGGGATCATTCCTACGATGCAGTTTGGCTGTGATTGGTGTTTTGTAATTAATAATATGGACTTGATTAGATTGGTCACTTGGCCTTAGGTCAGAGAATGGGTCCTGGTTGCTCTGGCAACAGCTCTGGCTGTTCCTCTCCAAAGGAGTGATCCTACCACTGGGTGAGAGGTTTGTGCGTCACGAGCCAAGAAAACTTTGTCTCTACAGCCTTGGCTTAAAAGTGCTCTGGGGAATTGTCCCTTCCCAGGATTTATGAGCCATTCGTGGTAGCTGCTTTGTAAGAAAGGCTTATTGTACACTGGCCTGGCTGTGTTTCTTCAAGCAGTTGTTGCAACTCTGTGGGTGAACCGAACAGCACCAGGGTCTCTCCTGTGTCCAGGAGACCACCTGGTACCACTCAGCTCATGTAGTTAATCCCTCATACTCCAACAGGAGCAGCAGCACCCAGATTGCTTATTTGGGGTGGGCCATGTCTTACACCAACTCTTGAGCCATTGCTCCTGGGTTTTTTTTGAGTCAGTTCTAGCTGGACTAGACCAACACCATGCCGGGAACCACGTGGACAGTGGATCAGGCAGAGCTCACCCTTGGCCAAAGCCACATTCCAAAGCCACCGACGCCTTGGCTGCAGTTGACAGCACAGGAAGGGGAACAGGGCACTCAAACAAGCTGCTGGTTCCACAGGATGAGTTTAAGAGCACTAAGCACTTGATCCCTCTGATCTGGTTAGAAGCTTTGTAGCAAGATTTCATTTGTAATTCACCTGCAGGACAAGATTTTGTCTGAAATCCCAGTCCCAGCAGCTTCCAGAGTGGTGAAGGACATGCTGAGCATGCCAAGGTGTTCACACCTGAGAGCCCAGAAGGTCCTCAGACTGAGCACCCACAACATGGGAATCCCACATTCATTTTCCACCTTATAATCAGAGGATAATAATTCTAATTATCCTTTCTGGGGTGGTAGGAAGGAGCTGACCTTTGCAGATCTCCACGGAGCACTGTTTGCAGCATTCTTGCTTCCCACTGAGTTGCCTCCTTGGCTACCCAGGCTGAGAGCTAAAGAAGTTGGGGACAACTCCCTCTGCCTCCCTGAGCAATCCCTATCCCAAAGAAATCCCCTTGTAGCACATGGCATTTTTTGAGCAGCTCCTTCCTACCCCCACATTGTTCCCGGGAAGGAGAGACAATGATCTAAGAATGCAAAACTCCTGAAACCCCTCCAGAAAGCTGCAATTTATGAGCAGCCTGTTCCAGCTGGCAGAGGGAACTTGTCAGTGGAACAAAAACATTGTGTAATAACCCCCTTCTCCCCCTTCTCCCCTTTCTCCTCCTCTGGGTGGGTGTGGGGGAGCTGAAACAGCCACCAGGGAAAAGGGAGTGTTGTGGAAGGAGCAGTGGTGAAGCACTGAGCATCTTCATAGGATTATAGGACAGTTTGAGTTGGAAGGGACGTTGAAAACCATCTCATTCCAACCCCCTGCCATGGGCAGGGACACCTTCCACTATCCCAAGTGGAAGCCTCATCCAACCTGGCCTTTAACAATTCCAGGGATGAGGCAGCCACAGCTTCCCTGGGTTTGGGCATTGCAGAGCTCTCACAGTGCTAGCCCAGAGTATTCAAAAACACATATAAGTGCCAAAGGCAACAGTGACCAGGATGGTTTGTCTGCCCCAAGGATCAGACCACAAGGACTCTGTACTATCCACCTGTTGCAAGGATGGGTCAAGTCTGGGTCTTGGTTTCTCTCAATGATGGGTAAATGCAGGTCTTCCCTTGGTCCTTCTTCATAAAATAGACTGAAAGGATGAGAGATGAAAGGTTAAAATCAAGAGTTTTCCCTAAACTTGATCAATGCTTACCTTGATTTCCACATCCAACCAATTGCAGCTAGGGGTTCAGCTTCACATGATCATCTGAGGCTCGGAGGTGTCTCCTGCCCAGAGAGGGGAGAGAGCTCCTGCTGCTGATCAGCTTTCCAGGTCACACAGAGATAAGTGAGGATTTTAGGAGTGGTTTGCACATCTTTTGGTGCTGCTGGTCCTTTGGGCCCCTGCACAGCTCCTCTGGACGCCATCTGGTTTATAACGGATGTCAGAGGGGTGATTTCCCCCCTGGGATTTTGGGATGTCTCGCTCCCTTGAGACTTTCCCTCAGACACAGCACTTGGTTGTAAAACGTGCAGCGAGGGAAGTGAGACTGGGTCTGGTTTCAGTGTGTATCCTGCCACCTCCTCCTTGCAAGCCTTTATTTTCCTCCCCCTCCTTCTGTCTTCCTTGATGTAAAATAAAACCCACTCAGCAGACAGCGTCAGTCTGTGAAATAAACCCACAAGGTGCTACGAATACTCCAGCTGGGATTTTTTTTCCCATATATATGTGTATATATATATATAAAAAAGAGGTTAAACTGTGATAGTTGAAGTACTGTGCAGCACAAGCCATTTGAAAATTCAGTCTTTAAGTCCTTAAACTTGTCATTCCTTGACTTTCCTGGTGTAAAGTGTGGCATTTCTGTGGTGGTGTCTCCACTGAATTTAATTAAGGTTCTATGGGAGATTTCAAAACACTCATTGATTATGTGATAGCACTTCCCAGTGCCAAAAGAGTGAGGAATGAGACACTTTCCTGGGAACAATGACCCTTTTCATCATTTCTGCACTGGGGCTGTGACAGAGGACCAAGGTCCTGCCCATTATTAGGTCGGGGCAGACAGTGCCAGGGAGAGAGGCCAGTTGACCATGAGGTAAAATGTGTAAAATTGCTTTGTGCTCCCTCTTAATTGACCCAAAGAAAGTTAGAAACCAAGCTGGACCAATTAATTTCCAACTAATTCCTTCATGCTGAAAAATACAGAGCTTTGGGCTGGCTAAAACTTCAGGGATTGGGTCTGGCTGGAAGAGTGGCTGATACTCACTGCAAAAGAGGAGGTGGAAAAGCTTCATTAAGGCTATTTCAGGGAAAATTGCAAAGCAGTGTTTGAATGAAAATGAAGTGTTAATGTCTCAGGTGTAATTTAAGATTTTTAGAACTATTTTTGCAGAATCACAGAAAGGATTGGGTTGGAAGGGATTTTAAAGATCATCCAATCCCACCCCCTGCCACGGGCAGGGACATCTTCCACTATCCCAGGTTGATCCAAGCCCAGTCCAACCTCGCCTTGGACACTTCCAGGGATGCAGGGACAGCCACAGCTTCTCTGGGCAACCTGTGACAGGGTATCCTCACCCTCACAGGGAAGAATTTCCTCCTAAGTAAAGAATTTTAAGTGAAGTATTTAAGTTTTGAGTAAAAGCAAAATGTATCCAATTAAAATGCTGGACTGACTCCCTCCATCTAAAATTTGGATTGAGCTTTTGGGGGCACAGAAAAGATAATCTGGAATTTTATCTTCTACTTAGCCTGGAGATATCCATGGTTTTCCAGTCTGACCATCTAAAATAAAAATGCAGGTAATTATTCCCACGGACTGGTCTCAAACCTGCTCTTTGTTTTCAGCAAGCAATGGGTCTCCCTGCTGGGTGTCTGTGGACAACCCTTGAATACATGTCCAGAAGATTCCTGCTTCAAACTGATGGAGCAGCAACCAGTGGTGCTCCAGATGGAGGTACCACAGCTTTGATTTTTTGGTCCACATATTGGTAACATTGAAGGGTATTTTCAGGATGTACCCCAGAATCATCAACATTGATTTCCACCAGCCTTTCTCTATAGGAATTATAGGTCATTTAGGAAAGGGAATGTGGCTCTGAGCCACTTATACAAGGAGAGGAACCAGAACTCAAGGGGATGAATCATCTCATTGCAGACAGCTGAGACATGGAGGCTCCTTTCTGGGAAATCTGTGGTGGGAGCAGTGACCTGTACTCATGTTTCTTAAGGCTGGCCCTGCATGTGGATGACTTTTTTTTAAAACAAAGTTCAGCAAAAATCAGACATATTTCTATTTATTTTTCCTCCCTAACCTGATATATTCTTTAAGTGACTGGACCCACTTTTCACTCAGTGGCTGAATAACACAAAACAGAAAAGAGTGAGATATTTTTTTTTGCTTTTTTTCATGTACATTTTTGTCCAAATATGCCATAAGTGCTCCCACCTTTACTTCCTCCCACCTCCTCCATTTGCAAAGTGGAGCAAATGCTGATGGAGCCGTGTGTGGATACAAAAACCTGCTTGGAAACCTTCCACACCTGTAATCCTTGAACACGCCAGGCTGGAGTTGGAGATACAGAACACAGTGAGAGACCAGAGGGAGAAATCAATACAGACAGAGTTTTATAATTAAAAAATTGTGCATTTCAACAAACAGCTGGCAGTTATAACCATCCCCCATCCCCCTCAATGCAGAAAATACATGTCTGGAACTCAGACATCTGATATTTCTAATGCCACGTGTAATGACCTCCTCAGACTGTGCTTGTATTAATTCCTGCATTGGGCCACCAGACAAGAGCCCAAAGGCAGGTCCACCCTGTATCAACTCTATTCGACCCTAGAGAGAACCAATCCCCCTCTTCCAAGGCATTATTTTCACTAAAAACCCATCATTACTATATTTTGACTGAAAATGCCTCTGCAAATCAACATGTGGGACACGAATGGATTTATTTTTATTAAAAAAGTAAACAAAGAAGAATTTTGATGAGGTGGTTTGTTTTCGTTTTTTCCAAGATGTCCATGGGGAAATAAGGCTATTTCTTTACTAGTAAACTAAATGGCACTGTGGCTGGTTGTCTTCTCCAGAGGCCAAGAACCCAAATAAACCTTCACTGCCTGGGCAGCATGAGGTTCAACACTCAGGCATGATGCTGATGGACTGATTGGTGTAGACAAAGCTCCAGTGCCTAAAATTCCTCCTTCCTTAGCAGAAAGAAAAGATACTCAATGAGCTTTGAAGCAGATGGAGAGGCATCACCGAGGGGTTGTGTATTATGGGGGATAAAGGACTGGATTCAGCTCCAGAGCCCCCAGCCCCACATGGATATGAACCCCTTCATGGTGTTAATTTATCCCTCCCATGGAGACCCGTGGAGGCACATGAATTATTTGTCTTCTCTGCATTGCCCTGAACTCCCTGTGGAACCCCAAGCCTTCAAGCCTCGTTGCATCTTCCCAGGCATGTTGGAGCCTCATCGGATTCTGGTTCATGCCACATTTCGGAACAAAGGCATGAGCCCACCCTTCATCCCAAGCGAGGCGTCCTGTGGGCTCACATGCACACATACAACAACTTACACACACACACAGCTTACAGACAGCCAGGTACAGGCACATCAACACAGCTTCCAGCTCAGCTGGGATTATACCTCCCGCTCCTCCCCAGGCCTCAGGCTGCTGCTGGGTGGGCACAGTCAGGTTTGTTCAGCCAAGAGCTCCGTGCCCAGGGAGCAGAGCTGGGCTGGAGTGATGAACAGAATGGTTTGGGTTGGAAGGGACCATAAAGATCATCTGGTTCCAACACCCTGCCGTGGGCAGGGACACCATGAGAGGGTTGAGAGATTGTACCGGTGTGACAGGAGCGGTGCCAGCTCCTAAAGGCACCCACACTTGGTCTAAACACACTGTCTTGGGTGCCAGGTGTCCCAAGATTGCCACGGCAAGACCTCTTGAGTCCCTGCCCTTGCTGGGCAGCACCACAGGTCTCTTCCCTCTGTTCCACATACAGGCAGGTGTGCAGCTGTGTGCACTGAAAGGCAAGAAAATACAGCTTCCATCTTACACCCTGCTAAGCAGGGAGGGAACCCCATGGGTTTGCTGCAGGCCCAAAGCTCATAACAGCAATATTTCTCCCCTCAATTTTATAGTCACATTTCAAGTTCATTACCACCCCCAAAAAAGGCCCTTTTCTCCTCTTGAAGTTCCTTTCTCTGATGGCTGTGTGTTGCTACAGAGGATCCAGGATTTGCTGGTGCTGCTGTTGGGAGAATTTCAGGCTGGGGTGATTTCTCTGACAGGAGATGTCTTGGGTGCATCCCTTTGCCTTGCTGCTTGTGGGGACAGCCACACAGTGTCTTGTGGACGCTGCTGACAACAGGATCAGAAACCTGTTCTGCTCTGGGTATGACTTCTAGGACACACAGGAGACTTCTGGACAGCTGGAGTCTATATAAATGTGTCCATGATCAGTCCATAATCTATACCACAGCAAAACTGAGTCCAAAATACCCTGGACTCAATGGAGCAAGTCAACAGACACACTTTTCACCACTTCTTGGGGCTGCACACCGTTTAACCCACAGACCTTCTCCTGATGAGAGGGCTTCTCTCCACTGGAAATCAGCTTCCCACCTGAAATAGCCCCATGGACCCTGTGCTTGGGCCAGCAGAGGCTGAGGGTTGATGCCCAAGAAGACATCCATGGAGGACATTGGCTGAAGAGACAGATCCAGCCTGGGAGGAGGTACAGGGGAAAAGAAAAGGGATTTGGCTTTGTGGTTGATCTTTGACCCCTCCTTTGATTTTTGAGTAACACCAACCCCACTGAGCTGTGTCTTAGTTACTGTGTGGGGAAGAGGAGGAGAAGGGACTTGCCAAGGAGCAGGCTAAGTGCATGTGTTGGGCTCAGATGCTCTCCAGGCTTCCCCCATGCAGGTCCTGTCTCCTCAATGAGCAGCTCAGTGCCCAGGTCTGCTGCTCTACCCTGCCTCCAAGACCAGCTGTGGATTCCCTGTTTGCCCCTGTTCCTTCTGCTCCTCTTTGGCCTTTTTTTTCCCAGAAAGAGCCCTGTCCCCTCTCTTTCTCCCTCATCTTCTCCCCCCCCACTTCAACACAGTGAGAACCGGCGGGAGTTGATGTTCATCTTGGTGACCCCAATGAGCTTGAGGGGCGTGGAGAGGCTGAAGGAGCTGACGAGGGGGAAGTCACAGAAGAGGTCAGCGAGCTCGTCCCGCTCCTCCAGCTCGAAGGTGGCGTCATTGAGCATCCGCTGGTGCAGGTGACACGTCTGCTCGATCTTCAGCTTGTTGATGTCTCCACGGAGCCTCATGAGCTGCCTGGCCAGCTGCTGGTCCTGCAGGCGCATCTCTGCCTGGAACACAAGAGGGAGGGTGGGGAGGGAAGAGAGGGTTGGAAAGGGAACAGCAAATCTGCTCATTGTGCTGCTGTCCCTGTCAGAGGCTGCATGGAATCACTGGAAATGGGACTTGTCTAGATGCTGGAGCTGGGAGGGAGATGAGGATCTTCCAAGCCAGTGATGCATCCCAGTGAAAACCCCAAATTTTTGACAATCAAGGAAGTGTCTGCCTGCTCAGGTTTTCAGGGGCACCAGAAATATAAGATATTAAGCTCTTATAGTGTCCAAAGGAGTGCAACAAAGATGGTGAAGGGCCTTGAGGGGAAACCGTGTGAGGAGCAGCTCAGGGCACATGGTGTGTTCAGCTGGAGAAGAGGAGACTGAGGGGAGACCTCACTGCAATTACAACTTCCTTGGGAGGGGAAGAGGAAGGGTAAGCACTGAGCTCTGCTCTGTGTGACCAGGGAATGGACTCCAGGGAACGGCCTGAAGTTGGGTCAGGGGAGGGTTAGGTTGGATATTAGGAAAAAGTCCTTCCCTCAAAAAGCGGTTGGGCACTGACCAGGCTCCCCAGGGCAGTGGTCACAGCACCAAGGCTGCCAGAGCTCAAGAAGTGTTTGAATGATACTCTGGGGCACATGATGTGACTCTTGGGGGTGGTCTTGTGCAGGGCTAAGGATTGAACTGGATGGTCCTTGTGGGTCCCTTCCAATCAGCACATTCTGTGACTGTGAAACTGGAATTAAAGCCATGCCAAGGCTGTTGGCTTGGTTATCCCTCAGCTCAGGCTTCAGAGCCTCCATCTCAACATCAAACAAAGCCCAAATTAATTTTGCTCATAAGGCAGCAGCCACAGTGAGAGGGAGCAATTAGAGGTGAAAAGGACCAATTAAAAGAATACCAAAGAACTGATCCCCAAATACTCAACCTGAGCTTCTGGCCTGCATAAATCAGAGCTGGTTCACCACAGTCAGGAACAGGGGCCACCACACCCCCCATGGCTTATCTTATCTTGGACATCTGAAGTATCTCTCAGGACAGGACCCCCATGGTTTCCCACAGGAGAGAGAACAACTACCCCCGGGCTAATGATATGAGTGTTTTGGAGACATTTTTCTCCCCGGCACCTAACTCTGCAAGGTGGAAGATTCAGAAGTGATGAAAGAGGTTTTTTATCAAAAAAAAAAAAAAAAAAAGAAAACAAAACCCCAAAACAACTTATAATTAAGCAGAAGATTTGTTGCCACAGGATGCTGTGGGTGGTGAAGGAAGGAGGTGAATACTTGGTGCAAGCATCAGCCTTTGTCTGGGGAGCAGAAGCAGGCAGAGCTGGAACAGAGATAATGCGAAGACAATCCCCACTTCTCACCCTGCTTCCCTCCTCACAGAAAAGCAACAAACCACAAAAGCTGCAAAGAAAAGAAGGTGCTGGGAGAGAAACTGAATAGCTCTTAGCAAACCTTGTGGCTTAAATCTGTGTGACTCCTGGGAATGAGGAGGAAACAAAACTGGAAAAACAGCCCTATATTTGCCCCAGTGCAACGTTCTGCCTCTTTCCCTGGTGTTGCCTCCACCACAGGATACAAACTGGCACTGGAAGGATCTCCTTGGCAACGAGACCCTTGATTTTGTTTTGTTTGGGGTTTTTTACCTTCCAGTAGCTCCCTGGGTAAATCCTTTCCTCACTGATTTCTCAGTGAACGAGGAGATGCCGTGAGCTCACTTGCAGCTGCACCGTGGAGCTGCCCTGACCCCAAATCCATCCTTTACCTCACTCTTTGGTAGGATTCATCCTCATCAGGCATTTAGGAAGAAGTTCTTCCCTGTGAAGGTGGTGAGGCATTGGTAGAGGTCGCCCAGAGAAGCTGTGGCTTCCAGCTCCATCGCTGGAAGTGTTCCAGGCCAGGTTGGATGAGGCCTGGAGCAACCTGGGCTAGTGGAAGGTGTCCCTGCCCATTTTATGATTCTATGATTCTGTGTTTCTATGATTTGGGATGCATTCCCCTTTTCTGGATTCTAACAGCATGGATGTAGCCAGAACATCACAGTTTGCCTCCAGACCTAAAAATGAGCTGTTTAATTTACGGGTACAGATGTAGCTCTAAGGGTAGGGAATAAATTATTCCGGGTCTGGTGGCTTATGCATGAAGATGGGGAAGTGAAGGGAGGAGGGAAAATTCCCCTCAAGAGATTCCACAGGTGGCCCTGATATTTCTATGTGAGACTTTTCCATGCCTGATGCCTGGGCTACTGCAAGAAGGGTGGGAATCAAAGCAGCCACAGGGTCACTTTAGCTTGTGTCATAATCCCTCCTCCTCCAGGCAGTTGTAGAATGGTTTGGGTTGGAAAGGAGCTTAAAGATTATCTCATTTTACCCTCCTGCCATGGGTGGGGACACCTTCCACTATCCCAGGTTGCTCCAAGCCTCATCCAACCTACCTTGGAAGACTTCCAGGGACTGGGCAGCCACAGCTTCTCTGGGCAACCTGTGCCAGGGCCTCACCACTCTCACAGGGATGAATTACTTCCCAGTACATAATGTAAATCCCTTCAAACCCAAACCATTCTATGATTCTCTATCTGACACTACAGGGACATCCTGGAGGACCTCGCCTTATGCTCCCAACCAGTAACTGGACTCCAGCTCAGCTGATTGGAGTCACCTTTCTACCAATCTCTGAGTGAGTCCCTCTCTCTCTCTCAGCAAATCTCTCTGAAATTATTGGCAGGGTTGTGGCCATTCACCTTCTTCAAAAAACCCCACTTTTTCCTCTCAGACCTCATAGCCTGTGTCCCCAGCAGAGCAGTGCTACTCAGAAGGTTTTTCTCCTCCCACCTGGTATACAATGAAAGAAAGAATAATTTTGTTGATATTTTTCCCTGTCTCTCAACAAATGCTGTGACTTGAGGTTTTATCAGGAAAGCGATCATGAGTGTTATTGAACTGACCCCGGGTCACCCTTTCTTGTTGGTTTATTAAGTTACGTAAGAAATGTCAACAAATGCTTTCATTGAATGTTTTGAAGAATGTGGAATTAAAAAAGCCACTACTGCCAAAAAAAAAAAAAAAGGTTTAAAAGAGATTTATTGAGGCCATTGCAGAGAGGGGTGTGAGCTGGAGTTGCTGTTTTCCCTTGCAAACCAGCTTTACACTTTCTGTCCAGTTCTTGCTTTCCCTGTCTCCTGAAGAAGTTGCCTTGATTTCATGTAAGCTGGAAGACAAAGCCTTCCAGAAATAAGGATCAGGAACAAACCCTGACAGTGGTTGACTAAAGACATGTGGATGTGGCACTTGGGGACATGGTTTAATGGTGGGCTTGGCAGTGCTTGAGGAACGTTGGACTTGATGGTCTTAGAGGGCTTTTCCAACCTGAACGATTTCATGACTCCATGAAAGAATAACTTCTGTTTCTTGGGAGCCTGTCTTGTCTTCCCAAGGGCTTGGAAGTTCCTTACACTGTGACAGGTTCTGTGGAGGTAGGTCCATGGGCTGACAACTGGGAAGAGGGTAGAGCACAAAAAGTGGGCTACTCTGCAGGATGTGGTTTCTCTCTTCTCAGTCATCACTGGGACTTGGCTTGAGATGCAAATATCCTGTCCTGCATTCATGGAGTTGTCCTATTAAGCCCTGCTTTGTTCAAACCTACCCAGGATATCAGCAGAATTTCATCCAGAATCCAGAAATCCTCATTCTTCTTCCCTTTCCCAGAGACTCTGCACAAACACTAAAATCATTCCATCCATCCCATGCTGAGGACCAAACAATCGCCAGAGATTATGAATGATGCCTCTTTAAAAGGAGCAGTGTCAGGTCAGCAGAGCTCCACAAAGCTTCCTGGAAATGAATAATGGAATTACAGGGGTCACATCACGGGAAACCATGGGTTTTTGGTTTACACAGTTCAGCCACAGGGCCAGTCACCACATGGTGACTCAACACACCAGTTCATCCACGTGGGACAACACGACCCCACACACTCTGCACAGTGTCCTGCAGAAACCTGTGGGGAGCATCCAGCAGAAGCCAGACATTTTGCTTCCTTCCAGTCTCTCATGCCAGGGGCAGGAACAGCCTTAGGTTTGTCTTGCTCATAAAAAACAGCTTCTTAACAAAATGTGCCTCTTTCTGCAGACCGAGCTCCAGCTGCTGGTGGGATGGACAGGATGCTGGTTTGAACTTCCCCAGGTGGGAGAGGGAAACAAACTCAGGTCCTTCCTGGCACAGAAACAACTGCCAGGCTGAAATGCAAAACTGGACCACAGGATGTTATGAACCCAGGAAGGGTTTTCTGTTTGGATTGAGCCTCAGAGTCTCCCAGGACTGTTTAATATGGGGAAGGGAGAGAAAGCTTTGTATACATCCTTGCCTGTTTTCCAGCCCAAACAGCTACGAGGAGTTGCCTTCAATTTTGCCTTACTCATATGGTTACAGAAAGAAAGACCAATAATCTTCCCATTTCCAGTGGTTCATTTTCTCCCTGCGTTGCTATGGGGGGATGTTTCAGCAGTGAGCACCTCATGGCATTGACATGTGGAGCTCCTTGGAACCTCTTCCCAAAAGAGAAGAGCCCTCTGGATGCAGCCCCAGCCTGTGGTCCATGAAGCTCAGGGTGATGGTCTGTGGAGAAGCAGCTGCTCCCATGGGTCCAGACCTTTTAATTTCCAAAGGATCAAAAGAAACTGAAATCTGAACTGGTCCTTTCCTGGGAGCAGCCTCTTGGATTCAAGCACAGAGACGTACAGGCCAGTTATTAGACCCTTGCCAAGCACTTCTGAGAAGTCCAGATTGCCTGTGTTTTGGTTTGAGGCTTCTTCAAAGGTGCTCAGATGCCAGTCTGTCATGGCTAATTTCAGATGCTCACGCCCTTGTGGTGCAACCCACAGCCTCAAGTGAGGCATCCCAGCTCCCTCTGCAGTGCCTGGGAGTCACACACCCTCAAAGCCCAGGAGACCTTTGCCAGCTGGCACACGCCGAGCGTGTCATGGGTCCCAAATCTCACTCTTCTTAAGTGTTGTTTACTCTGTGTTGGCTCCCTCAGAATTAATGTTCATAATACCTTTCCTGAGGGAGGTAATTACCTTTGGATTTTGTTAAATTAAGGGGTGTTAAAATGCATTCAGTGCTGGGAATTTCCCCATTGCCAGGGGAAAAACCTGGAAGTTCAGCATCTGAGAGGGACATCTCAGAGGGGTTACATGTAGGCTTACACAGGATAATTTCACATGATTTCTCAGAGCTGCAGTTACATCTCTACTGTGCACATAAATCACAGCCACTCCACAAAACTCACTCTCTCTCCCAAACAGGGTGGCTGGGCCCAAGCTGGCCCCTTGGGGATGGTCCTGTTCCAGGATAACTCCCAAACTCTTCCCTGGTTTCAGCAATTTAACAATAGAGGTCACAGAATCATAGAAGGGTTTGGGTTGGAAGGGACTTTAAAGACCATCTCATTCCAATGTCCTGCCATGGGCAGGGACACGTTTTGCTATCCCAGGTTGCTCCAAGCCCCATCCAACCTGGCCTTGGACACTTCCAGGGATGGGGCAGCCACAGCTTCTCTGGGCAACCTGTGCCAGGGTCTCCTCACCCTCATAGCCAAGAATTCCTTCCCAATATCCCATCTCACCCTGCCCTCCTTCAGCTTAAGGCCAGCACTGATTTAATAATAATTAGCCAACTGATTTTCCACCAAGAGTATCAGATATTCGTGTCCCTTTTTGAGTCTTTCCAGCATTCTGTCACACACACAGATTTCTGTGCCAAACTGGTGAACTTGAGACAGGAAACTCATTTTCCTATTGAGACAAAGTTAGAAGTGTTCTAAGATGTTCCTGTTCATAGGTTTGTTCTTTAGCCATATTTAAGAGGGAAAGGATTTTGAGTGCTTAATTTTATAACTTGTAAAACCTGACAAATTTCAAAGAGGAAAGTACAGTCTGACCCCTCAGGTCCTCGAGTCTGTCACCATTCCCCTGCTGGTAATGTCTTTGCTCTCAGTACTGATGAAGAACAGCCACACTTGACAGGCCAAAGGGAAACACATGGGTAAAAAAAGAGGCAGGAGGAGCTGGGGAGGGAAGTGCTGCAGCCCTGGGGCTGTTCAGCATGCTCTGAGAGCTGCAATTTGCTCCTACACCTCGACAGAGCCTCTCAGCACAACAAGAAGAGCAGTTTGCATGTCTGGATAAATCAGCTTCCCCGAGAAGGATTCTCAGCAGGTCCCAGCTGACGTGGCTGGATGGGGCTCTGTGGGCATATGTCAGTCCTACAAACCTGGGCCAGGGCCTGACATGCAGGGCCAGGGCCTGGGACAGGCCACATGAGGTGAAACACCAGGAAAAGCAGGTGGACAGTAAGACCTTGGGTTTGTCCTTTGCTTCACTTTTGAATGCCTGAACCTGGCTGAAGCCAAACCAGAGCAGACTCTGTAAACACAGAGGCAAATTCCTCTTTCAGTGTTAGATGATGCCTTTTGTGTGGATCGGGAGTAACAAGAGATCGGGAACAAGGAAATGGCCTCAAGCTGTGCCAGGGGAGGTTTACATTGGGTTTTAGGAAAAATTTCTTCACCAGAAGAGTTGTCCAGCCCTGGCACAGCTGCCCAGGGCAGAGGTGGAGTCCCCACCCCTGGAGGGATTTAAAAGCTGTGTGGATGTGGCACCTGGGGACATGGGTTAGTGGTGGCCTTGGCAGTGCTGGAGGAATGGTTGGATTGGATGATCTTGGAGGGCTTTTCCAACCTTAATGATTCTGTGATTCTGGTGCTTCAGATTTAACAGATAGTACAAATTTTAAAGCTGGGGACTCCTGGTCTATCAATTCAGCAGGCAACTCACCCATGTCATGGCCCTTTCTGTAGAACAATGGCCAAGGGCAAGTTTGGGTATACATATACTACTAAAATCACTTTACTGCCTCTACTGCTTTTGGCTGGGATGGAGTTAATTCCAAAACTGGGTGATCCCATACCAATTGCCTGTTGGGAACAGTCCACAGCATGTGCAGACTCCTGAAGCTCAAACTGCTTGGCAGGATGCTCCCTGGCACCTGCCAAAACCATGCTGGGGCAATACTGCTGAAATAACCCAGCCTGAACACGCTGTAGTTGTGCTGAGGGTTGTGGGTGATGGGGCTGCACACCCTCCATCATTGCATTTCCTTCAGTAAGGCCATGGGCTGCTGCACTTCCTTATAGGGTAGGAAGAATCTCCACATTTACCAGCTTTTGCCCTTTCATTGGATGGATGAATCCTACAGACCCTAAATTGATTTCTCAGGAAGGACTTTGTAGAGTGGGGGAGAACTCATCCTGAGGCAGAGGCAAATTTCACCTCAAATATGACCACTAGGTCATTTTTGGATCATCTTCAGAAAGATGCCCGGGATACTCAACATTTGCTTGAAGCAAGGCTGGGTTGTGTGGTGCCCCCAAGACTATGTTCTCATGTGTTAAATCACACCAGAAGGATTAATTGCCCCTCAGGGTGACCTTACCCAAGGTGTGGGGTGTTGGTGACCTTCCTGGTAGCCCCAAGCAGGGGTACTGTGTGGTCTTGGCTTCTGACTTAGAGAAATATGTAAACATGGAGATAACTATGTCACAGAATCATAGAATCATGGAATGGTTTGGGTTGGAAGGGACATTAAAGATCATCTTGTTCCACCCCCCTGCCATGGGCAGGGACACCTTCCACTAGCCCAGGTTGCTCCAAGGCCTGTCCAACCTGGCCTTGGACACTTCCAGGGAATGGGCAGCCACAGTTTCTCTGGTTAACCTGTACCAGGGCCTCACCATCCTCACAGTCAAGAATTTCTATCCAATATCCAATTTAACTACTCTCTTTCAGTTTGAAGCCACTCCGCCTTGTCCTGTCACTCCAGGCCTTCAGAAATAGTCTCTCTCCATCTTTCTTGTGGGCTCCCTTCCAGTACTGGAGAGCTGCATTTAGGTTGCCTCGAATTCTTCTCTTCTCCAGGCCGAACAATCCCATCTCTCCCAGGCTTTCCTCATAGCTGAGCTGCTCCATCCCTTTGATCATCTTTGTGCCTCCTCTGGACTCGTTCCAACAGCTCCATGTCCTTCCTGTGCTGTTGTTCCCCAGGGCTGGACGCAGCTCTGCAGGTGGGATGTCACCTGAGGGGGCAGAGGGGTAGAATCCCCCCCTCCCCTGCTGCCCACGCTGTGGGATGAGCCCAGGACATGGTTGGGTTCCTGCTAGGAAACCTTCCTGATTATTTTACTATCACAACATGGGAATAAACAAAGAAAAATCCCGTCTGTGTTGGGATGTGTGGAAGCTTGTTCTTTTATTTGAAAATAAGCTGGATTTCACCCTTGAAATGTAATGTGAAATTCATCTTTTCATTCCAGCACCCTGGGATGTGATGGCCTGGCTGTGCTTTCACTGCTGGCTGGCAGCTCTTACCCACAACAGTGCCTCCAACACAGCTATTCCAGTGTGTGGTCAGGCAAATCCCTGCTCTCTCTTTTGGGGAAATTGTTCTAAATTACATGAGTCATGTCCAGATCCAGCAAAGACCAGTATAATTAAATGGTAAGAAAATGGAAAGTGAGGAACAATTAGGGTTTGCTTTGTCCTTTTTTCTTCTTTAATTTAAACTTTCAGTTTTTGACAGATGGTGGTTTAGATACCACACCCCAGTCTAAAGGGTAGAATCAGGCTCTGAGACAATTTATTCTTCCAACATGGGCAGAAGTGGAAAGAAAAACCCAAATCTTTTAAAATCAGGGCTCTGAGAAGGAAAATCTGCTCCTTACTCTTTTTAGGCATCATAAGATTTGGGGTTTATATGAAGTGCACTGTGCATTTAAGGTGGTATGCAAGGGATGCAAGCACAGACTCAGATTCAGGTCTCTGGAGCTCAGGTTCTCCAGAGCACTGAGTGGTTGTAGGAGATCATCTCAAAGCTCTTCCTAACAGTCCTGGGGTCCTGAAAGCACGTCACTCACCTTCTGAAAGCCACAACCCTGAGAAACAACTCAACCACCAAACTGCGACATCCAGAACCACCTCTGTAAATAACCCCTCTAGACATCAATCCAGCTGGGAGAACGCAACAGAAAGCTGACAAATAAATATAACCTGAAGCAAAAGCTGCAGAGAAATTTTTTAAACTCCTTATTCATTTTTGTCAGGAGTTTTTCTCAAAGACTTTCAGTGCTTTTCAAAAGCAAAGTGAACATTTTCACAAGTGTTGACCACAAGTAATGTCCCAGCCCTTGTTGCAAATATTCCTGCTGAGACTCCCAGGCAAAATTCCAATCAGGCAACAGAAACAAAGCCACGTGTCATGAGTCACTTCCAGTAATTTGGGCCAAATAATAAAGATATTTCATGCCAGGGAGGAGAAGGGAAGGATCACTGAGAAGTGTATTCTTGGTGTCTGGTGGTTCCTATACTTGCAAAGAGGATTGGGACTTTCTCCAGGCCTAAAAGCAGGTGCTCTGAAAGGGCCCTGTCCATCTTACTGAGCCCCAGTGGCCTCCAGAAAATGATAGCATCATGGAATATCCTGAGTTGGAGGGGACCCACAGGGATCATTGAGTCCAGCTCCTGGCCCTGCACAGGACAACCCCAAAATCACACCATGTGCCTGAGAGCATTGTCCAGATGTTTCTTGAATTCTGTCAGGCTTGGTGCCTCCATGCTTCCTCCTGGGAATTACTCCTAGGCTGTGCTGACTCCTGAGCTGGGTTGGGAACTGCCTGAATCAGCACTAGTTGGTCCAGGATAAGTTGGTGCCAAAGACCATGAGAACAACGTGACATATAAAAGATGAATTCCAGCCCCCATGTCCTGGTTCTGTAAATCCTCCTAGCACAGGTTCCTGGACAAGACAAAGTATTTTTGTCTTGTCTTTCTCTGTGAAACCACTGGTTCATAAGTACCAGAAATAAACAGGGGCCAAGGCTGGGATGGGAGAATGTCCAAAATGTGCTTCTAATGAAGCAGAAGACAATGGATTATGAGCCTGGAAGAGCCAGACATAGAAAATTCAATGACTGATTGTTGCCTTTTCACCTGGGGCTGAAGGTAGGTAGGAACAAAGAGCTTCCTCATTCTTTTATATTTCTCCCCTCTTGAAAAAGTGCCCTGTCTACCAGGGAACAGGAAATCACTTACCAGTTCCTTCCTGAGCCACGTCAAAGCTTCATCGATGCTCTCAAAGCCGCCTATTCTCCCTGAGGAAAGAGTCCCCTTGTCCTGGGCAGGGCTCCCATTGAGATGCAGCTGCACCTTCCTCAAGGGGACAGTCTCCCCCGTGGCCTTTTTGGCCTCAGTTCCCTCCTCCTCCCCTTCTCCTGCTGGCTGAGGGCTCTTCCATGCCTGCTCCTCCAGCTTTGCCTTCCACTCCAAGTAGGAAGGGCGCCTGGTCTCCAGCCTCAGCTTCTCTGTCAATGCCTTGAGGGTCCTCAGATGGTCATCAGGAGGAGGAACACCTCCAGGGCCAGCATCCTTGCTGTCCAGCGCCTCCTCTATTTGGATTTTGGGTACAGACATCCTCTCTGGGAGTCACAAGGCATATGGGTGGGCTGGAAAGGATCAGGGGCAGGGATGGGAAATGCTCAAGGTTTGACCAGGTGTCACAGGGTGCCAAACACAGCTCCTCCTCCTGCTCAAGGACCACATCAACCTTGGATGAACACCTGGAAGAAAAACAGAGGATTGGTTTCCAGTTTGAGAAGGAAAAGGGAGTGGGGAAAGAGAGGTAGCTCTTGCTGTAGCAGAGGGAGTGAGGGTTTTGGGAGAGGCACCATGCCAAGGTGCTGCTGGAGAGTGTTACCTCACCTCAGCTATCTGACTGCTTTTGGGGCAGGAACAGACAGGCTCTGCCTTTTGGCAAAGCTCTGGTTACCTACATCTCCAGTCTTAACTCAGGGGGCCATGAAAGGGTTGTCAAGGGGGCCAGGGCACATTCCCAGACCCCTCTGGGTCTGTATCACACAACCCAACATCCTCTGGAGAAAGCAGTGGACGTTGAGGTGTCTGTGCACAGGGTTTTGCTGATTTTCTGGCTGGCAAACCCACATCTTCCCACTTGGGCAAATCAGGTCCAGGCAAAGTAAGATAATCTGAAAGAGTGGAAGTTTAGATTAGATATTGGGAAGAAATTCTTCCCTGGGAGGGTGGTGAGGCACTGAGGAACAGGTTGCCCAGAGAAGCTGTGGCTGCCCTATCCCTGGATGTGTTCCAGGTTGGGTTTTATGGGGTTTGGAGCAACCTGGGATAGTGGAAGGTGTCCCTGCCCATGGCAAGGGGGTGGAATGAGGTGGTCTTTAATGACCCTTCCAACACAAACTACTCCAGGATTTTATGAACCCAAATGTCTCTCCTGAGAATTTTAGTCAAAAGGGACTTATTCTTTTTTTCTACCTTCAGTTTTACAGATTTATGTTTAGATCTGGGTTTGTTAAAGATGCCAATCTGCAGCCGTAGTATTCATCTCCCTCCTGACCTGCAGGCTCCAATCAGGAGCATTATCCCAGCCAGGAGTGGGAGTAAGTGGGATGCCTGTGCTCATGGAGATTTGCACTTGTGGTTTCCATCACTGGCCATGTCAAATGTGCCTACTGGGAGTGGTCTCTTGAAAACACCCCAGTGGAAGACTAGCACAGAGGAGCCAGGAGCTTCCTCTCCAATTTTCCTCCTCATGTATGGACTCAGGGAAGCTGTGCCCAAAGCCAGTCTATCTGGAGGGACCTGGTGGGACACAGGACTTAACAACTCTGCAAGAGTTAAGCTCAGGCAGCTTCTGCCTTCGTTTGCCAGCAGGATCAGATAAGGGACTTTCTCAAGGTTGTATGCTCATCTAAAGCTGAGCTAGGAATAGATCCAGAGCTCTCCTTTACACCTCAAACACAAAACAAAATACTTTTTTGCCTGCCTAGTAAGATGCCCGGGAAAACCAGGATATAGGTAGCTTTCTAGAGTTACTCAGCCATTCTTTCCACTGCTATTGCCACAACGACATGTGTAACTCTGAAAGCCAGGCTATAATTACACCTCCCCAACCTTTTCAGTTAGAAGATTCAATTTAAAAAAAAAAAAAAAAAAAAAAAAACAACCAAAAAAAACCCACCAACAGAGAGCAAGATTTATCCCACAATTGTGTGGAGGCACATGAGCTGAACGAGGAGTTGATAATATACACACAGACAGTCTGGGGGTGGAGAATTAGTCATGTTGTGGTCTCGTTCTTGCTCCTATTTATGCTAATGAGAGTTTTACGGTGAGCAGGAGCACACACAGATACTCCGTCAGGTTGAAGCCAACAGCCCTCATGCCTGGAACAGCAACGATTTTCCTTCTTCCATTGAAAAATAGATTGTAAGGAGGGGAAAACAGTGAGCTGCCCTTGTTGGAGAGGCAGGTCCTGCACCAGCTTCTCTGCAGGGCTGAGAGCATGTCGATGAATTTACCTTGCCTCCCGCTCCATCGTACCAAAATCAATAAAGGAAAACACTTAATGACTTTAAAGATCTCACTTCTGAGCTTTTTTTTCTGTCCATTGAGGTGGAGATCGCTAAGGGTGGCCAAAGCCAGCAGCCCAACAGTCTGATGCAGTTCCACACTACTGGGCTACTGGATTTGTTAATCCCCAGCAAACATAACATTTTTATAATAAAGCTGAGTTTTTTGAATGCCACAGCTGCAAAGCAAAGCCTCCACAAACTCTTTTGTCCTGTGTTTTCAGCATGTGTGGAATCCTCAGGGCGGAAAAGGCCCTTGGTGTTGGAGCCCTGGGTACAGCTCAGTTAACATTCAGAGCATTGAACCATGAAAACAGGACAGCAGCTTGGAGCATCCCCTTTGTCACCACCCTGCTGTCATCTCCCCCTCCCTTTCACCACAGCTCCCAGCAGGTTTGGAGGAAATTTGGGTTTTCTACTCTAAAAGCAGCATTGATTCAACCCATCCTTCACTTTCTCTCTGGTGTAACATGAAACGTCTCATTCACTCTGTAGGGACCCCCCTAAACAGGCAGCTCTGTTCCCTTGCCTGGCCAAACTCAGAAGTGACAGAAAGGAGCCACCTCTAATTTCCCATCAATATCTTGGACTTGGATCAAAGACCTGCTGTGGAAAAGAGATCTGAAAGTGGTAATTGTGTGAAAAATGCCTTGCAGTGTGAGGCTGTAACACAAACCCTTTGCTGCCTGAGAGCTACCGAATTCCTGGGAATGAGCCTGCCTTTGGCTTCAATCCACATACTCCCAGTCTCCTGCCCCAGGCTCTGTTTCCCCCTGGGCTGGCCTGTGTGAGGGAACTGAAGTGATTAACCCTTGGTTTGTCTCATTATCACACTTGCCACAGAGCGTTCATGCCATACCTAATTAGGGGTAACAGGAGTTCAGCACCAAAATGGGGTGAGGGTTTGCTCCCACCTCACTAAGACTCTTGGCTCAGAGGTTCCTCCCTTCCCTTGCATGAATCCTGAAAGCACAGGACACATCAGCTCACTGAGACAACAAAAAAATGCCTTTAATTTCTTTCTTGGGATAGAATTCCATTGGAGAAGTCAACTGATCTACCACAAGCTGTAATGCAAAGCGATCAACAGAAACCCACATCCAGGACTGAGAAATAAGAGGCCTGATAAACTGGAAGTTTTATATGTCTGTACCTTCCTCATCATCCCTCAGTGCCCTGGTCAGACATGAACACCAGGCATTCAGGAAGCAGCACTGGTTGGTGTGTCCTGGGCACAGGCACAGCCTTTGAAATTCAGGGCTGGAAATGAGGGCACAGGGTGCTTCAGAAGGTCACATGCCAGGGAGCCAAGAGGTCCAGGAGAAGAAAGGAAAAAAGGAAGGGAAAAACACTCCAGATGAAAACGGGAGGGGAAAAGCAGAATAAATCAAACAATCAGCCAAAGTGAGGAGAGAAAACATTTTCTCTTCACTATTCCTGGTGGACTGCAGCTTAATGTAACACCACTTTTTATTGCAGAGGAACAGCAGTGATTACAGGAGTCTGTGTTAAAGCAATGCTGCTCATCTGGTGTCCAGGAAGACAGAAAAGCCTGAATATCAGACAAAGCCCCAGCTGAGAGAAGCCCTTTTTCCCACACAGCCCATGGATGACACTTCTGACATGGGGTAAACAGGGTAGAGGTGATGGTTCAGCCTGTTAATGACCTTCAAAAAGCACTTCAGCCCCTTCATGCCTCAGTTTCCCTCTAACTGAGTAGTCAGGTCGTGTAGCTGGGCTTCAGGAAAAAAGCTCTGAGGATTCCCAGAGATGTACAAAATTCACTTCTGGTGTCTTCAGACCTCATCTGGGTGACCATATTTGCACTCCAACTGGGACAGGGACATCCCCCATGATCCATGGAGTTTGGGATGTAGTTCCCCTGATCATTTGCAGGCATTTGCTCTCAAGGGTTGCACACACGGGCCATGGAGACACTCCCTGATCCTACAAAGGAAACCCCTGGAGTAAATCCTACCTGTCAACCTCACCAGTGAGCTCTGCAGGTCCCAGTGGATGAAGAGGACCCTGAGCCTGAAACAGTGGGATGAAGGGATATCAAGCTGGAGCAAGAGGTGTGGGGCAGTGCCTAGTGTGCATTCCCCAAGCAGGGAGAGCTGTATTTGCTTTCCTTGTTGGCACAGCAACAAGGCAGAGATGGAGGACTCTGACCCCCCTGGATGTCTGCAGCAGGTTGGAAGCAGGGCAGAGAGGAGGGGATGCCATAGCAATGGAGAGGGGGTTGCCATAGCAATGGAGTAAGGGAGGACTCTGGCTGCTCAGGGTGGTGGATGGAGGCTCACGAGCATCCTCAGGGCAGGGGAGACACAGAGGTCTCAGGAATCAGGTGAGGGAAGGGCAGACCCATCTCAGTCAACACTGCAGCTCCCTGGAGCTGGTGATTTCCTTTCAGGGAGGCTGCACATCAGTCATTCCTTTCTCCATGCCAGAATGACCTCACTCGGGAAAGGAGCTGCTGTGCTGAGTGTGAGCTTTGGTCAGCTGGGAGTTTCCTCACCTGGAGTCCCCCCTGCCACAGTCCCCCAGCAGCACAGGTCCATCCTGCTGCTCTGCACAAGGGTCCTACAAAGATGCAGAGCAAGTTGCTCCCCCGGCCATCCCACAGACTCAGAAGAGAGTTGGTATCCCTGGGATGTATTATCCAGTGTTTGCCCACCCAATCCCTTCCTGTAGCACCCGAAATCTGCTCTTGCAGGAAACTGATATGGTTCCCAAATGCCTTTTTCAGCTGTCCCAAAGTGACCTTCAGATTTCCTCCCCACAAAGAATCCAGTAGCATGAAGATCTGTCTGGTTCTGAAGATGGGACATACTCCAGGGCTGAAATTGGAGCTGTCAGGATCAGATGATCCCTGCCTGCTCAGGATGGTCAGGACAGGACGGAAGGTGCTCTGCTCATGCAAGGCTAGAGGAGCCATGGCAAAGACCTCAGTGAGTGCCACTGGCCACAGTGCCCATGGAGACCTCCTGGACATGTTTATGTGGGCTGTGAGCTTGTCCCTTCCTCCATGGGCAAGATGATGGCACTGGTGTGACCAAGCTGGACAACACAAGCATGGACTGTCTGGTGACTCTGCCTTCAGACCTCCTTGCTGGGCTGCCCACGCTGGCTGTGTCCCTTCACACACACAGACCTGACTTCCAGCCTAATACAGGACAAAGGCCCAGAGAGGAGACCAAGATTCTGTGCCCAGATTGATCCAGAATGCAATGATCATGGAAAGGTGATCACGGACCAGTGGGCTCAGATAAGGGTACAGCACCTACCTGATTGGGATCCTGGATACACCTGGATATTCCTGTTTGCCTACTGCCAGGAACAACTCCCCTGAAGACTTTCCAGACAGTTTGGATGCTCCTTCAGCCCTTTGGATATGGATGTGGCATTCATAGATATATGGGGAAAGAGGAAAAAAGAGGTGCTTTCCATTCATGTATGATCTGAAGGAGAATGAGGGCTTGCCCCAGAACATCCTTCTGCCCAAATGGCCTCCAGAAAGGCCCTCAAACACTGCAAGGAAGGGAGGAGAGAAGAGCAGGGAAGGCTGCAGAAAACCCATCAGCCTTACAAGAGGAGTGAAACAAGAGCTCAGAGATGGCTGCCCCATCCCTGGAAGTGTCCAAAGCCAGGCTGGACAGGGCTTGGAGCAACCTGGGCTAGTGGAAGGTGTCCCTGCCCATGGCAGGGGCTTGGAACAAGGTGAGCTCTAAAATCCCTTCCAATCCAAACCATTCTGTGATTCTCCAAGATTAGAGGGGACCAGTTTCCACTCCCTGCCCTAAGGCACTTCTCCTTGGCTTATTTCCAGCATCACTAGTAGAGTCAGAACCTGTTTCAATAAACACATCTGTACCTTCCTGCCTGACTACATCCCATCCCTCCTGTGTCCCCCACAAAAAATCCAGCAGGCTCCTTGCGAGGAAGCAGCACTGAGATTGCTGCCTGCTTCAGATGGACCCCTGCAGCTCCATTTTCAGACCAGCTCAACTCCCCTCGATCAGCAGGAGCTCTGTGGAAATCCTGCATGAAGAAATATTTGGCATTCCAGCAAACCAGTCTTCCAGTGAGTGGGAAGTATTTGCAAACTGGGAAGCTGGACGAGGTCAGTACTCTCAACCCATCATCCCAAACCATGTATGATTCCTCTTAGGAGGAATGGGATTAAGCAGAACATCAAAGGCAAGTTTACAGGCTTTTGGTGAAGTCACCACGTCCACCCTCGTCATCTTCTGGTGAAATCTATTGAGGCGAAGGGAGCCACGAATTATGGGCAAAGATTTCTTCTTCATCCACTGCCCCAGGCTCCTTGCAGGTTTGGGGCTTTAATCTTGGAGGTGGCATGCCTAACCTTTTCCCAGAGATGCCCCCGAAGGACTTGTGGCTTGGCACAGCCAGTTATTCCCTTATTTTTCCTTCTGCCACCCCAAGCACAGCCGCATTTCAGCGAGGAGAGGAGGGGACCTCTGTGCCCGTGAGACCAGGGTAATGAAAAGGGCTGGGATTCCTTGGGAACGAGCCAGGGCAGGCTGAGAAATGCTCTCTTCCCAGGAGACCAGCACAGGGAGTTATTTTTTCCCTAAATGCAGCGTGGAAGGGTGTGTTTTCAGCAAAAAAAAAAACCCCACCAACCTTTTTTTGGCTTTGCCGAGCTTCACCTGCCCATCATTGAGTTCATCCCCTACAGAGGCAAGCCCCAGGGCCAGTTCCCATCTGAGATCCTCAGGTTCCAAGTTAACGGGATCAGGGGAGCGGGGTCAGCTCCCCGGTGACCCCCTAATCCCCTTTACATGCCCCCTGTCCCATCCAATTACCCGCCTTGGCAGCTTCCCAAGCCATGATCAGACAACCTCTGTCCTTAGACCTGTCTTCTCCCAATGCTGAGTTGGACATTTAATAGCATTTAAGATGAACTGGTTGCAAACAGACCCCCCTCCCCTCTCCACAGAATCTGAGGCTGCTTATTTTTATTTTTTTTATTTTTTTTCTTGTTGTGTTTGTTGTTTATTTTTTTTCTCCTGCAGTGTCCCTCCTACATTCTGCAAACACCTAATGGCTACGGGGCTATTGCAAGCCCAGAGCCCAGGAGAAGCTGGATTCCTCCCGTTCTCCTTTATTTTTGTGTTGTATATGCTCCCACGAAGGATGGGAGGGATCTGTAATGGGCATTTGAAAGCAGAGGAGACCTGAGATGCAAATAACAGCAACAGCTCCCGTATGCTGAAATGATGGCTGGCACAGAGGAAACCCACAGCAGCCAGAACAGGCTTGCTCCCGCTGGAAAGTGGGGAATTCCTGGGATACAGGGGATGAGCAGACAAAGCCAAAGGAATCAGCTGGACACAGGTCCTGGCTGGAAGCAAGGAACTTGCTTTTCATCCATTTCACCCCCCTCCACTGAGGACCCTGATGCAGAAAAGCTCCGAAGGGTGCAGCAGTATGGAATAACACAGGGAGCATCACAGGAAAACAGGGAGGGGTGTCCGTAGGGAGGGAGAGGTGACAGCCTGCACAGACCAGGGAGGGTCCAGGCTGTAAGATGGGGATGGTGTGGGTGCCTGGGTGAACACGGCACCAAGGAATTTTGGCTGGGCTTGCACAAACGCTCACGCAGGGAGGGGTGTGGGCTGCTGCTATTATTTTAGCAATTAGCCCCAAGCTGTTAGAAAGGGCTCTGAAGAAGTTCTGGCTGGTTTGTTGTCTTTTTTTTTTTAATCCCCCTCGGTGTAAACCTGAGCTGCAAGGGCCAGACCTGAGCAGGTGGAAACCTGCTCTGCTCAGCACACAGTGCCTGCTTCAAAAATCCAAGGTAGCTACGCCCTGCGAGGCCACCGCGCTCATCCCACCATGTCTGCACTGCACAACCCTCCGAGCCTTCCCAGGGCTCCTGCAAATCCCAGGGAGGGGGCAGAGGGAGCAACAGGTGATCGTCCCGAAACCTGGCCAGGCTCTTCCCTCTTACACCTCATCCAGTGTAGAAAAATCCTCCTGGAGGGGGTGAGTAGCCCCACACCACTCCCAGCTGAGAGCAAAATCCACAAATCTCCTCGGAAAGAAGGACTGAATCCCAGCCTGTCCCAGTCAATGGGGAGCAGCCGTGCTGGCCATCTCCAGGGAATCTCGGCAGGCAGGAGATGGTGGCTGGGGGGACACACTTCAAGCCCCCAACCACCACCACATCACTGCCAGCATGACAGACCCCAGCGCTGAACTTCACGATGGGGTCTCCATAGCCCCCCCCCGGGACCTGCTCCCTGCTGCTGCCCCTTTCTATGGGGCTCAAAAAGCCAGGGCATCTCCTCCAGCCCCGGGCACCTCTCCCACAGCCCCCGTCCCGAGGGCAGGGGGTGTCCCCGGGCTGGCTGTGTCCCCCCACCACGGCCAAGCCAACACGAGCAACAAACTTACCGGGGCCGGGCTCAGAGGGAGAATCGCACGGACATCTTGGCTCCCTCCTTCCACCTCGGGGCTCCAACTTGGGGTTTGCAGAGCGGTGTCACCAGTGCCTTCAGGAGTCTGTCTCATCCTCCTCTCTGTCTCGCTTCAGAAATCCGTGTGTGCTGTGGTTGGTGGTTGTTTTTTTTTTCAAATTTAAGGGACTTTTTTTTTCAGCGGTTGCGTCAGGCCTGTTGCCTGGAGACAGGCGAGCTATTCCAGTTTGAGCTTTTCAGTCCAGATTTCCTCTCTCTCTCTCTTTCATTCATACCACCGAGCCCTGAACCTACCTCCCACCAAGCAATAACCCTGGAGAGACCTGAAAGGGAGGAGCTGCACAGCCTGGGTCCTAAACATCCTCCGGTACCCAGGCGAGGGAGGAGGAGCAGCGATACCTTGGGCGTGTGTTAACAGGGATGGAGTGGTCCAGAGGAAAGCAGGGATCCTCAAGGCTTGCAGGAGATGCCCGGAGAGCTCTTGCGCTCCCAAAGCAGTCTGTGGCTCTTCCCGACACCAACCAGGCTGGTGTCCCCAGGCTGTTCCTATTTCACACCATGGATATCAGACTTTCAAGGAGCTTGGGGTCCTCTGGCACTCGGGATAACGTTTTCCAGATACCACAGCTTGCCTGGGGTCAGTGCGTGTGTGGGGGAGAGTTTTGCAAGGACACATCAGCATCTCTGGGAAGCCCTGGGGTGGTACCTCGGGGCACTGTGGTTAGTACCAACTCGCTGGCACCATCCATCCTTGGGCAGAAACCAGCTTGGAAAACAGCTTTTTCCTGAATTTTGTACTGGGAAAGTGCCTGTTGCTTCCACGGCTGCCCCAGTGGGACCAGAAACCATTTTAGGTGCTTTAAAGGAGGGACTGATAGAGGCAGTGTCCTGGCTACTGGCTGAGCTGGGGCCAGAAGCAAAGGCAGGCGACAGAGGGGGTTTCCTTCCTTCACCAAAAGCTGAAGTTTAACCCCTCAAAGCCTGGGGACAGCTCTCAAAATCAGCCCACACATCCATCCCCACATTTAGCTACTGCACATCTGGTGGCTCAGAGCCACTGGTGGTGTTTACAAACCTGATGGTGCAAAGCGCTAAGTGTTGGTCATCGACCCCCATCCATCCAGGCCCCTTCCCACATTTCCACACTCAGCTTTTGTGAGAGAAAACCCTTTCACAGCCTTTTTGTTGTTGTTGTTGTTTTTCCACCCTTCCCTTCCCGTGCTCTAACCATCCCTCCTCCCCCCATGGGCAACTGGGAGAGATTTACAGCCCTTTCCTGAGCTCTGAATGGAAGGGTTGGGGTTTCCCACCTTCCTTCAAATGCCAGCCACGCTGAGGATACCCCAACCCCCCCGAATAATTTAGAGGCTGTGCTTTTACAGCACCAAGCACATGAGAGTGGGTGCCCTGGGTGCAGCAATGCAGATTCAAAGCGTGAAGAGCAGCACTTTCACATTTCTGATGAAAATGCAATTTTAAAACACTTTTCTTTATTTTTTTTGCTTTGCCAGCACCCTTTTTTGTCGGATTTCAGATCTACATATGCAAACTCAGCCTGGTGATAGCTCTGGCTGTGCTGCAGACAGGCACCTGACTGCTCCTGCTGATGGAGAGGGACCAGGGAGATGGAAGAGCTGTTCCCTTCATGCTGGAACCACCTGACACAGACCTGCAGCTGCACTGAAGCTCTGAGCAGCAAAGAGAATCTCAGGATCACAGCATGGGTCAGGTTGGAAGGCACCACACTGGCTCACCTGGTCCCATCTCCCTGTTCAAGCAGGGCCATCCCAAAGCACATTGCATAGGATTGTGTCCAGATGGTTCTGGAATATCTCCAGTGAGGGAGACTCCACACCCTCCCCAGAAAACCTGTTCCAGTGCTCAGTCACTGCACAGGAAAGAAGTTCTTCCTCGTGTTCAGGTGGAAATTCCTGGGAACCAGTTTCTGCTTGTGGCCTCTTGTGCCATTGCTGGACACCCCTGAGTAGAGCCTGGTCCATCAAACAAATGCTGGTTGAACATTTCCTACAATATCTCACCCAAAACAAAACTGGATCTGTGACAAGGAACCAAAAAGCACCAGGGAACAGACAGGGGCACAGGAACCTGGTGAAACACAGCACCTGGTCTGGTTCTGAAGTAGGATGAGCAGTTCCAGGACATGGCTCAGGAATGAGCAAGACTGGGGCCCCTTCCTGACAAACAAGGGGGATTCAGCCACCCAGATTTGATAGCCAAGAGTGTTTAATCACACAGACGTGGCCAGACAGGGTCAGTTGGCCTCAGGGCCAGAGACCAGACCTAGCATGGGTTACCAGCAGAGGTGTCACTTCTGAGGCTTGACGTCTGTCTCCTCACAGGAACAGACCACACACTGTGACCCCCCTCCCTCTTCTGTAAATGTTTATTTTTAATTTAGTTGTGTAATGGATTTCAAACGATCTGCCATAAGACATCAGTGAAAGGTTGCAGCCAGGTCCCTCTGAAGTCTCTCTGTGGGTTTTGAATGTTTTCTGACCTGAATTTATCTTGTTTAAGTTGTATTCATCCAAAAAAACTCTGGTGGGGAGCTGCTGAAGAGCAGTGATGCTCCCACTGACGAGGCTCTAACCCCAGCCACCTGCAGTGGGCACCTGAGATTAGGTGTGATGAGTCAAAATGAACCTGTGCAACACCAGCACTGTGCAGACCTATGGCTCAGAATTGTTTTCTTTTCCTCAGATATAGAGAGGCTTTTCAGTTGTACTCAGAGCTCCAGAAGCTGCCACTTCCCAGAGCTACCTCCCTGGGCACAGCACCTTTTCCAGCGGACTGCTGAATCTTTGGGAACCCAGGGATCCAAGCTGAGATGTGATTTTGCAAAGCCCAAGCTGGGAGTTGTTTTCTGTAGTGGTGATTCAGAGAATTCTAAAATGGCTTGGGTTGGGAGGGACTGTAAATCTCATCCAGTTCCACCCCCCTGCCATGGGCAGGGACACCTTCCACTAGACCAGGTTGCTTAACCCCTGTCCAACCTGACCTTGAACACTTCCAGGGATGGGGCATCCAGACTTTCTTGGGAATTCCTGTGCCAATCTAACCACCACAAATGCTGTAAGGTGCCCTGTAGGTCCCTAAAATCCCATGTGCTGGTAGAATCTTGCAGGAGCATTGATGGTTTCTTCTCAGTCGGTCCCCAAATAAATGCATTTTGCCTAAAGCAAAGTCCCCTGAAGAAAAGTCCCCAAAGAAAAGCCTTCCAGTACCTGAAGGGAGCTCACAGGAAAGATGGGGCAAAACTGTTTAAAAGGGCCTGGAGTGACAGGAGAAGGGGGAGTTGGTTCAAATTGAAAGAGAGTAGGCTTAGATTAGGTCTTAGGGAAAAATTCCTCTCTGTGAGGGTGGTGAGGCCCTGGCACAGGTTGCCCATAGAAATTGTGACTGCCCCATCCCTGGAAGTGCTCAAGGCCAGGTTGGAAAGGGCTTGGAGGAACCCGGTCTAGTGGAAGATGTCCCTGCCTATGGCAGGGGGTTGGAACAGGATGATCTTCAAGGTCTTCTTCCAACCCAAACCATTCTATGATTCCCTGGGGCTCAACCTGCCAAGGTTGGGATGGGAAGAGGAGGCTGTGGTGTTCCCAGCTATCACCATCCTATCCTAACCAGGTGCAGCTACCACTCCCTCCACAGGGTCTTGTACCAGGAAATTCCTCTGGTATGGTTGGAGGATCATCTGGGAGCCAGACAACCTGGAACTGTGGCAGAGGCACCTACAGAGGGCAGCAGGTCTACAGGTAATGCTGTGCCCTGGTGTCCCCAAGGGAACACCCTGTGTGTGCATGGAAGAGCTGCAGAGAGTTGTGGTCTCCACCTGGCTGCTCATCTCCATGGATCACTGAGGGACCTGGGAATGAGGGGCCTTTTCAGTCTTCATAGAATCATGGAATGGTTTGGGTTGGAAGGGATCTTAAGGATCACCTCATTCCAAACCCCTGCCATGGGCAGGGACACCTTCCACTGGAAGGTTCCTTCCACTACCTTCCACTAGTCTTGCTCGGTCATTTAGTCTGGGTCAGCTGCTTTAAAAGATGTCTTTTTCCAGCTGGAATGGTGCAAGATTTCTGAACAACACACAGGAAATATCCCAGTGCAAGGACAAGCCCCTGCACTCATGCATTTGGTCCTGCTGTGCTTCTGTGATGCTGAGCATCCACCCCTCACCCTGCTGAAATGATGCTCCTGCTGGCACTGAGGAATTGCCTTTCCCATGGAAAGGGTTGTCCACCCCTGCCTTCAGACTCTGCTTGGAGTGTGATGCAGATTAATTGTCAATTACTGGGATATGATACAAGGAGGAATTGGGCACCTGGGAATGAGGTGCCGAGGTGAGGTGTAACATGGCAGAGTTCTGGAGCTGTTTCAGCATAAAGCAGGGAAGCTGAGTTTTGGACCATATATCCCGCAGGTAGATGGAAGTAGAGCAGGGATATAAGAATTCAATGGAAAGACAGTGATATGTAAAATGCTTCCAGAATAAATATTTCACTGCTACTTCAAATAGTTCTTAACCTTGACCATCCCTGTGAGCCATTAGGTGTCTGTCCTAGTTTTTTTCAGAGACTGCCATTTTATTTTCCTGTGAATTTCCAAACCAATTGTGTTGTTGGTTTGTCCATCAACCCCTCCCACCAAGTAACTCATGAACTGTTTGGAATTTTAGCTGAGTTTGGTAACGGAGGAGATGTCTCAAAGATGGAAAGATGTGGCTGAGCAGCGACGTGGCTGAGTCCACTACAGGAAAAGCCTCTTAAGCATCAAAACATCAACAGGAAATCAGATTTCATAAGTTTCACCATCATGGAACATCATGATGTTTGTTGCATTGTGTGCTGCCTGGGGGTGTCTGTGATATTTTCTGTATCTGTTTCTCCCAGGTGAGTCAACATCAAAGACAAAAGCAAAGGACAACTGAGCCTGAAATCCTGCTGAAGTCACGGTGGGAATTTTCAGCCCATTTGTTTTTTTTTAATAGGTAAAATAAATCAATTTGGTGACTCCAGACCTAACTTAATGTGTATATTGAGTTAGTGAGTTATTCCTCCCTCAACTATAAAAAAATCCCCAGGCCCTGAAGAACTATTAATCATTAAAAAAAAAAATAAAGACCTTTTCCAAAGGTTTTTAGTAGTTTATTTGTGATGACTTTCCTTTGATAAACCTGCTAATCCAATTCTTTCCAGCAACCCACTGGAGTAAAAAGCATTTAAAATCTCAGGACCAATATATGGTTTTTTCCACCTCTCTACTTTGCTGGGAAAAAAAGTAAAAAGGACTTCAGTTCCCCTTTCACCCAAAATATTTGTTGTAAATTGTTTTCCAGAAATGCTAGGGAACCAAAAATTCCCTGTCCAGTCTTACTGGATACCCAGTAAGGCTTCACACCAAAAATTACAAGATTGGAATGTACTTGGGTGAACACCATCTCTTTAAAATTCAGTTTGAAAATTCTGTGATCATTGTCAACTTACTTCCATGGCTTCGTGAGAAAGGGAAAAGTAAGGAAATCTCATCCCAGATACCTGTTTTAAGTTGGGGTGAATAAATGATGAAGAGTCAACTGCAGTTTCTCTCTCCTTGTCACCCTGCTCAGTGCCAGGGTCACTTTCTGCTCACTCCCATGACAAGATCTGGGTAAAATTTTCTGGATATGTAACTGACTGTCAGAAAAAACAGTTTCACTTCAACAATTGGTGACTTGACAAACTGAATATGGCAAAAAACCTCAACCCAGGACAAAAAAGGGGATGAATAGTTGTATTTTACTTTTGTTTTTTACTTTTGTTTTCATCCCAGCTATTAGATTTTTTTATGTTTCTTAATCAAACTGACCCTTTTGGGGCATTAAAATGAGCATAACAATTGAAATGTTGCTTGTTAGGTTCCTCTGCTTTGCTGTTTGTTCAGCCTTGTGAATGAGCCATGAAATGTCTGCAACACTCCTGATGTCCACTATTCCAGAGAGATCCATACTTTGGAAATTGTCTCCAGACAACTCCCCTCCTTGCAAAGATCTGTCAGCAGGAGGTTGTTATGTCAGTCAATGATGCCACTTGAAACTGCAGGACCAAGACTGAAGAGTCAACCTTCCCTTACACAAGGTTTTCATCCCTCAGCTCAAAAAAGAGCTGATAAACAGCCCACTGCTCAGCCAGTCCCAGGCAGGATCCCTGTTGTCCTGCTTGGTGGAGCTTTGGCTGGTCTTTCTCCTTGTCTCAGCGTGGCAGAGGCTCTATCCAGAATCCAGCAGGATCAGCAGGTGACACACGTCAGCTTCCTGGCCTTCAGATGAGCTGGTGGGTCTGAAACCCTGATGATGAGGGTGGAAATAAGAACAGGGGAGCTTCACAGTATTGCATGGTAAAAATAAGAAGGCTGTGGAGCTGCTGGAGCAGTTTCAGAGGAGGCTATGGGGATGCTTCAAGGGCTGGAGCCCCTCGGCTCTGGAGACAGGTTGGGAGAGCTGGGGGCCGTCACCTGGAGAAGAGAAGGCTCCAGGGAGACCTCAGAGCCCCTTCCAGTGCCTAAAGGGGCTCCAGGAGAGCTACAGAGGGACTTGGGACCAGGTTCTGGACGGACAGGACAAGGAGGAATGGCTTGAAATTGCCAGAGGGCAGGGTTAGATGGGATATTGGGAAGGAATTGTTGGCTGTGAGGGTGATGAGACCCTCTCCCAGGTTGCCCAGAGAAGCTGTGGCTGTCCCATCCCTGGAAGTGTCCAAGGCCAGGTTGGATGGGGCTTGGAGCAACCTGGGATAGTGGAAGGTGTCCCTGCCTATGACAGGGAGTTGGAACAAGATAAACTTTACTTTCCCTTTCAAGCCAAGCCATTGTATGGTGACCAAATGCCCTTGGGGATAGAAGACACTGAAACACTCCTGTGCAGTGAGATCTGGGCTGGTCCCTGCCCACAACAGCTCCAGGTGGGCCCTCAATGCTCAGCACAGGCAAACTTTGTGCAGTGCAGCAAGTGGTTAATTGAACAAAACGGAGGGAAGGCAGATCTCACAAAATCTTACACACAAGTGATAAAGAGCTCTCACGATGTGCTGGCAGCTGTCTCCTGTGCTCTCTTTCCCCCATGCCCTAAATGGCATCAGCTGTCTTGTACTTGTTGCAGAAAGGAGGAAGAACATGACCAATCTCTTTAGGTGAGGTTTTATGCAGAAATGGAACCTCAAATGGAAAGTGAGTGAGGTTACAGCACCGTAACCCTGATGATTACAAAAGGGGAAGCTCGTCAGACTAGAACCTGACTGGAGATAAGCTCTCTGAAAGGTTACGTGCATGTAATAAATATCCCCACCCCTTCTATTGGCCCAGGCTACTCTGACCTGTGAATGGGACAGTTTAGACAACTCTAGACCCACATTTCTCCTCCCATTTTTAGACCAGCTTTGCACCCTGTGGCTCCAGGGGATGACTTTCAGCTCAGGGCAGCCCTGAATGAGGGCGATTCGGGGCATAATTTGTAACAGGATGGTATTTTTTATAGCCTGAGGAGCCTTTGTGGGTAACAGCTCATCTAAGGTAGACACCGTTCTAACATTAGCACTGTGTGAGCAGTGGGGTTGTACCTTCAACCCTTCATTGCTATAAGTGTAACAAACCAGTTCAATTTGTCATTCAGCTGCTGTTGACAGGAAACCACCAACAGCAGTCAACGGATGACGCCAAGAAGAATTAGGGTTTCTCTTTCTACGTGCTCTGAGGATTAAAACTCGCCAAGAAGATCTGATGTTCTTAAGCACGCACCCTGGAAGGGATTTTTTAACTCTGATGGACAGTTCAGATTGAGCAGGATATGATTTAATCCCAACGTAGGACTCACCAGGTAAGTGCAAATGATTTTCCAGCAGTTTTGCTTCCTTCCTGCTGCCTGTTTATTGCCCGGCACTCCATGGGGTGCATCCCGTTGGAACATTTAGTGATTTGGTCCATCTATGGACTGGTACTTATTAAGGCTTTAAGGACTGGGGTGGGATGTCCAATGGGCCAAACTGCTGCTGCAAACTGGGGTAGGGTGTTTGTCTGTCTTTCCTTCTGGCAGTGTTGAAATCCGCCCATCTGAGGTGGGACGGATGCTCCAAGTCAGACACTGACCCAGCAGGTTCTCTCTTGGTTGTAGATCAAGCTCCTTCTCTTATAAAAACCACAGGAGTAGATGAAAGCCCTTTAAACAGCAAGATTCTTCCAGCTAAATTCCTTGGAGTGAGAGGGGAGGAAGTGAAATCAGGGTCCAAATTCTGAATTTAGGGGAAGTAGAGTTTGGGTGCTCAGGCTCCAACTCACCAACCTTTTTCGAATTGAAGCCGTAGGTGCTGCAGATGGTGCAGAGAAGGGTTGAGGCTTTAATTCCTGGCACATTTGGGATCTTTGTGGAATCTTTACTTTCTTTTGCCTCAGAGATGCTTTGAATGGTCTCAGTGGAAGTAATATTTTGTTTTTCCCAGCTCCTCTATCAGCTACTGGAGCTGATAAAATTAGCGCAAAGTTAACACTGGTTGTAAAGAAAGCTTCTGGCAAGCTGGAGATCTCCAATGGAGTTATAACTCCAGGAAAGGTGGAATTACTGCTTCTCCCTCTGGTCACTTCCCATCCCCACACATGCACGATCTACACTAAGTCCATAACTTCAGTTACTTATAAAAATTTAGGCCAGACTCAAAACTCCACAGAGCAGGGAAGAGTGTTGTGGGATATTTGCATCTCAGACCTCCTCAGGTGTTTACTCAGGGCTTTGTGGCCACTGATGCCTGGCAAGGCAACGCTCTTCAAGCTGCACTCATGATTTGAGGGCTTTTCTTGCCTTTCTTGCAGGGCTGCTCTAATGTTTAATTGATTATGGATTTTTAAACACTGAAAAATCAGGCCATGGTGTGTGCACTGTTAGCAGTGAGGGTTCCTGCTGCATGCAGAGCACACACACACATGGTCCCTGCTCTGGTACGTGCTGGAGACGGAGAGGCCAGATGGAAATGAGGAATAAAAAAAGGACAGCTGCAGGGCAGCCAAGGCACCCTCATTAATATGCTCAGTCAGTCATTCTGTCAAGGTTTAAGTCATTTTTAGCAGAAGATTTGAGGGCTGCAGAGCTTGTGATTTCTTGTCCACATTTTGTTTTTTCTCCCAGCCCTCCTGAAGCATTGTCATTATAGTGATACCCAAAAATCAGTGAAAAAAACCCTTCTGGCCCTTCCTTGCTTTTTGCTGCCAATACAGGGCTATTGTTGCAGCTAGAGGGTTGCAAAGTCAAAGGCTGAATTTTCTGAAGAAGGGTGAAAGACCCAAGGCATATTTAAGTGAAAATTTTGCAAAAGTGCTGCTGATTTTTATTCGTCTTTATTTCTAATGCCCTTCCATGTGTAACTTAATCAGTGTGGGGTGTCCTGTGATGCTATTATACCCTGAGATGGTGTGCTCCCCATCCCCTCTTAAATAAGCCCACAGTATCCCAGCATAAGCATCTCTTGTCCACATAATTTGAACATGCTGATAAATGGCCATGGGTCCATTTATAAACGAGGCTATCAACTCCTTCAGTTCTGCTTTAGGGCTTTCTTCCTGATGGATCTTTCAACCTTTAGTTCTCCGTGGCACCTTTATGGGCACATCAGAAGCAAAAAAATTCTTGAGGCCATTTTCAGGGGCAACCAAGGATTTTTGTCATCTCGGACCGGTGTGGAAACAGCGACCATGGATTTCAGGGGGGTCACAGAGCTGTGTTGAGCAGAGTAGGGGCTCTTGGGCACACTGTTACTTCATCATTATTTGGCTTCCTTCCTTCCCTCTGCTCATTCTTTCCATTCTCTCTATCTTAAAAAGGGAGTTTCCTCACTACCCTTCCACGGTTGATGAGGCTCCTGAGGCAACCAAGCGTTGACTCCATGTGGGTGAGTTCCCTTGTAGTCACTCACTGACTGCAGGGGTTCCATCACAGGCAAGAATCTTGCAAGACCCCTGGGGCTAAATCCTGCTGGAACCTTTTGCAGCCCCGAAGTTTCCATCCACATCCTCATTTCATGTGGTGCAAGTCAGATTTCTCGTTAGGTCGACACCACATTGTAAGATTCGAAGTAGCTGGGGGGATGTAAAAAAAGGATGCAATTCCCCCTTGGCAGAGGTCTTGGCAAAGAATTACAGCCTCGAGGCCCTGAGGCTCCCTGTGGAAGTTGTTGCACCACTGGACATCACTGTGGAGCTCTAAAGAAAGGACATCACTGTACAAAACAGGCTACCCAGGGTCATGGTTATTGCTTAAAAAGAAATGCCAAGGACCAACGTACACAATAGGAATGTAAACCAGGACTCCAGGATTTCATGCTGGACAAGCCATTTGCTTCTCACAGGTCAGCCTGTTTTCCAGATCAGGGCTAAATCCATCTCACTGGACAGCCAAAAAAATTCTCTCCCACCCCCAAAAACCAAACTCAAACCACAGCAGCTCCTTGTGTTGAAATAAAAACCAGGTTTTCAATTAGGATTTTTTTCCAAGAAAGAATTGCAGCTGAGTGGGAGAACAATGTTTCTGTGGTTTTATGGAGCAATTTTGTCTTTGTTTAATGTTGGTCAGTTTTAATCCAAAAAACATTGTGGGCTTGCCTATTCAAACTTCCAAACCCAACTATAAGTGCCTGAAGGACAGGAATAAGGTTGAGTAAAGGTGTGGAAATCGTGAACTATGAGGAATTATTGCAAGAAGTAATGTTTTTTCATTTGCTGGAGCCACAGCAAAGAGGGAGGGAATGAGCCTGTTGTCCACTGTGGAATCATGGAATGGTTTGGCTTGGAAGGGACCTTAAAGAGCATCTCATTCAAATCCCCCTGCCATGGGCAGGGACACCTTCCACTAGATCAGGTTGTTCCAAGCCATGTCCTTCCTGGCCTTGGACACTTTCAGGGATGGGGCAGCCACATGGGCAGCAGTCATCGGTCTTTCAGGGAAGGAAATTAGTGCTGATCATTAGAAAGTCATTTTAAGGCTATGGGAATTGTAGGGCTGGGATAGACTGGTGGGGAGAAGTGGAAATTTCTATCACTGAAAGCCTTGATGTACAAGTTAGGAGGTGTCTCAGAAGCAATGTAGATCCACCAGGTTAGTGACTGTCTTGGTGCCAGTCCGACATTTCTGCCGCCCTCTGAAATACACGTGGCTTCTGAGGTGAAATGTTCTTTTCAAAATGATTCTCCTGCATTTTTCCCCTCTTTATTTATTTATTTGTTTACATATTTATGAAATCATTTTCCAGATTTAACCAAATCTCCTGATCATTTCTGCTCCTCTGGAAACTGTGATACATGTTACTGATCAAAAAGCAGCGAGCAGGCCCCCCGCGGTGTCAGGAAACAGAGGAGAAATAATAAACACACGGTTTGCAAATGAATCTTTTGCTACCTAATGAGGGGAGAAAAGTGAAGAATTGCTCAGGTGTCCTGGATGGCTATTCTGTCTCAGTGATGGTGGAATAGGCAATGAGTTTGGTCAATGAAGGTTGGTTGAAAAACTCTTTGTCCCTCGGTAAAGGGACTTTACGGCCAAGAGGCAAAAGAGATGATTGACCCCCATGACCAGGTCTCCAGAGTCCAAATTTACTACATGATGGTGTTTCCTTGTACATAAAAGGTCTCTCTTTATTGTGAAACCTCTTGTGGGAAAGAAAAACTTCGACAAAATATCGTGGGCAGAGGAGCTGCAGGACTTCTTTCAGCCCAGAGAGTTGTTTGGCCAACACGTGAGCCATGATGGCATCCAGAGTCATCTGAATGACTTGGAACCATGAAATTTGAGGCAGAACATCTCAAAATGTGTCTATGGGAGGACGATGCTTGAGAAGTGGGCTTTGAGTAGAGGTTAAATTTGACCCATGGAAAAATCAAGACGTTGCCCGCAATACGTGATGGAAAGAGAGGGAACTGAGGTCGTACTAAGCACGTAGAGACATGCATATAAAAGCTTTAAATTGACTTTTATCTCAAGATTTTTTCCTGGCTGCCTCTCACATATTTGGCCTTGACCATTTTAGAAGCAGAGGGAGAAGACCACAGCTGCTTGAGACATTAATGCAGCAAACTTGCACGATTATTATTCTATTTTTCCAGTGAAAGATGCCAATATTCGGGGTGTTTTTGTGACAGAAATTTTTCAAAGGTGATGATTTCCCATGGAATGCTTTTTTCACCTGGAAATTTTGGTGGAAAAGTGGGAAAAAAATGCTCTATGTAAAAGTCACTGAGTGGGCTGCCAAGGAATAATAGCTGTGCATGGAAGGGAATTGTGAATGTGAGACTCTGTACAGGAGAGGTCTCAGCCAGGTGGGAAGAAATCCTGGTTGTTTAAGTGCAGGGAACACTGGAAAAGGGAGAAACTTCAAAAAATAAGATTTCTTCTGGCTCTGCTGCAATAAATTTAGACCAGATCAAATGTGAGGTAACCTGAGAGTGGGTCAGTCCCATTATAACAACTTCTGGAACAGACCTGGCTGCAGAGTTTGACCTTGTTCTGCCACATTTCTGTCTCCTTTGAGCACTGTAGGGATGTTTGAATATTATTTTAATTCTGAAAACTGAATTCATCTTCCAATTTTGGGTAAGGGGTTAAAAAAAATGGGTATTTCCCTTCTTTACTAACATCAAAAAGGAAATAATATTGAGATAAGGTCTTGGCTGCCGCAAGTAACCAAGAATAGGCATGTTGTGAGCGCTGCAGAAGAAACCTGGCAGGGAGGGTTGGTGTGGGTAGGAGACAAGAATCAGCACCATCATGTCCAGCATGGGTAGAGTTCTGGGAGAAGGACCATGTGCTCCTCCAACAGGGTTTTGTGAGGGCTGATAATGCCTTGGGGCAGAGGGATGTGTGAGGAGCTTCTCCACGGATTATTTTCTGCAAGTGGTTGCACTGATACTGAGCAGTGGAATTTCACCCTTCCATGAGGTCACCAGGAAGGACTCTGCTTTAAAATGTTACCATTTCTTCTCATTAGTTCTCCTATTCAGACAGAGGAAAAATACAATTGCTTTCTCCTTCCAAAAAAGCTTTTCCTAACTGGGTCCACACAAAACCTCTTTGTGGTCCCTACTAGCAGAATATCTCCCAGCTGCCATCAACCAAAACCTCTGCTGCATTTTCATCCCAGTCCCTTGAGATATCCGTGCAATACCCACAGGATTTAACAATAAATAACAATTATGAAACAACAGGGAGCTCACCACCACCCTGCACTTGGGATGGTGTAGTGCTTGGGGCTACACATGGTGCCTGTGTCTGAGTGTCATCTTAAACACAGGGATGAGATCAGGGGAAATCCTCTGATTTCCACTAAATCAGAGGAAAAGGGACAGCCTATCTCTTGGAAAGCAGAGACCCAACAGGCAGGCAGTGAAATCAGGCTGCACTTTCCTAAATATGATCCGGGACCTGGCACAGCTCCTGTAGGATGGGGCTTACAAGGGGTTTGGAGCAACCAAATTTTTAAGGGTGGGAGAACAAGCCCCAGTATTGCCTATTTTAGTAGTTGAGATGCTTCCTCAGAGTTCAGAAACTCCTCGGGGAGTCTCAAAATGGAGGCTCTGGGTTGGTTGTAGCACATCGGCATCTTCCAGGAGCGACAGGACATTGCATTAAATAAGCTTTTAATCAGCTAAAGGAATGGGAACAGGGAGGTTGTGATGGTAAATGAAACTACTCATTCCTAAAGAGGAAGAGAAAAGCATGGCCAGACCATGAAAACAATATCTGGAGGAAATGAGCTGCCCAGCTTTCACAGCAGCAGGACAGGGAAGCAGCTCCAGGGACCAGTTGAAAGAGGAGAGGTGCCTTCATTCCTGCTGGTGTTTCAAATCAAGTGGGCCACGGGTGTAGAGTGGCTATGGATTTATCCCAGTGGGCTGTGGGTCATCCAGAGGGAGGCTGCCACATTTCCTGGTCCCCCTGTGGAGTAGTGGATCCTAGAGATCTTCCAGGCAAGCCTAAGAGCCCATAGGCATTTACCACATCGACTGGAACTCTGGTCTCCATGAGTGTCCTATAGGGAGCTGTAAGAGGTAGTGGAGACAAACCAGCCTTGGGATTGACATGGACAAGTTTGAGCCCGTGGGAATGTCATGAGGTTTAACAAGAACAAGTGCTGGTGCTGCATATGGGATGGGGCATCCCCTGGGATCAATCCAGGCTGGGGATGAAGAGATGGAGCAGCCCTGGGGAGAAGGACTTTGGGTTCTGGTGGGTGAGAGGCTGACATACCCTATCTGTGGGCACTCCCGGCCCAGATACACCCCCCCCCCCCCCATGTACTGGGCTCATCCCACAGCATGGGCAGCAGGAGAGGGGGGGATTCTGCCCCTCTGCCCCCTCAGGTGAGACCCCACCTGCAGCCCTGGGGAACAACAGCACAAGGACGTGGAGCTGCTGGAGCGAGTCCAGAAGAGGCCCCAGAGATGCTCTGAGGGCTGGAGCCCCTCTGCTCTGGAGACAGGTTGGGAGAATCTCTTCAGCCTGGAAAAGAGAAGGTTTTGGGGTGAGCTAATTGTAGCCTTCCAGCACCTGAAAGGAACTCACAAGAAAGATGGAGAGGGGCTTTGGACAAGGGTCTGGAGGGACAGGACAAGGTGGAATGGCTTCACAATGAAAGAGGAGAGGTTTAGATTAGATATTAGAAAGAATTTCTTGGCTGTGAGGGTGATGAGGCCCTGGTACAGGTTGCCCAGAACAGCTGTGGCTGCCCCATCCCTGGAAGTGTCCAAGGCCAAGTTGGACAGGGCTTAGAGCAACCTGGGATAGTGGAAGGTGTCCCTGCCCACGCAAGGAGTTGGAATGAGATGATCTTTAGTGTCCTTTCCAACCGAAACCATTGATTCCATGATTGCATACTCATGTAGAGGCCTGCAAAGTTACTGGAGAACATCTGGGGACTGACATGTGAAAACAGGGTGGAAACCACCTCCAGACAGACCCTACTTGGCTGGGTGAGATCACAGCCTGTGCTTTCAGGGCAAGCTGAGGCAGATGGAACCCATCTGCAGTGACCGAGAGCTGCATACGAGAGACTTTCACCCTTTTTATTGCCCTTTTTCATGTGCTTTGTCAGTGTTCTCCCTCCAGCTGCTTTCAAAGACATTCCTGCGCTGAGTAAGCAAATTGCCTGGGCTTCTTGATTCTGTGTCTCATCTCGTGGCCATGAGATACCCAGACTGGATGAAACAGAGGAGGCCCAAAGACAAAGGGATGTGCCCCAGGTGACACGCAGGATATCTTAGTTATAATATGGGATGCAATAGGCAGAACGCACCATATGTAATCCTTTATATTTTTTATTAATTGCTTTTGAGCTGCTTGAACCACCGCCACCACTGGAAGAGTCTTTGCAGCAGCTGCAGCTGTTGGGTTTCCCCTCTGTCAGCATCGGGAAAGTGCCTCAAATCAGAAGCAGGTTTCTGTCTGGAGCTGCCACGCTATGGCTCTGTCTCCCAAGATGACTTGGCATCCACCAGCTCACTGCTAAGCCTTTGCTGCACCTCGTGGTAGCTCCTCCTTCCCACCTCAGCGGTGGATGAGAGCAGCTTTCTAAAAGAGCAACTTCCCTTTTCACAGGGATAGGAAGTGAAGTTCGTGTAGCAAAGAGAGGTCAGGTGCCTCAGAGCACTCTCCACCAAATGATGAGCCCCTGCCCTAAAGCTCAAAGCACTCCATCTAACCTGAAACTCTCCTCTCCTTTTGACCACCTCCATCTCCCTCCCCCGCCCTTAGCTGGAGGAGAATTGGGGAGGGAAAATGCAAGCTGGCAAGGGAGAAATTTGCCAGAGCTGCAAGGGCTTCCTCATTTCTGCCTCTCCTTGATATGTAAACAGCAGGCACACCTGGCTGATGGGTGATGGGCTGGGTGTCTGTCCTGGTTACCTTCGGAGTCACCCTGACTTGGCAGGTGCCAAGAGGATGGTGTCAGAATGTTGTCAGTGGTGCCCAGGGACAGGACAAGGAGTGACAGCCATAAACTAAAACACAAGAAATTCCACCTCAATATGAGGAAGAACTTGTTTTTGTTGAGGTTGCAGAGCACTGGAACAGGCTGCACAGGGAAATTGCAGAGCCTTCCTCTCTGGAGACATTCCAAACCCACCTGGATATGTTCCTGTGCCACCTGCTCCCGGGTGACCCTGCCTTGGCAGGGAGGCTGGACTAGATGATCTCCAGATGTCCCTTATGAACCTAACCATTCTGTGATTCTGTGATTCTCTGATTCTGTGATTCTGTGCTGTCCCTTTTGGGTAAGGGGCTCAGTGTGACCCCTGAGGACTTGGAGACTTCTCTGTATGGCTCAGACAGCCTTGCAGCTTTCCATGGGGTTGTCTTCCCTTATCAGGAGCAGAGTTCCAGAACCAAGGCTGATTCCCATTCCATGTGAGCATCAGGCATGTGCATCCTGGAGCAGCTGCTCCCATCTCTCTCAGCATCGTGTCCTCAGCCAGCCTTGCCTTGTCCTTGTGTCTCATGGCTGGTAAAGATCCTCTACCATGACCTCAGCTTAGATCTGCTCCATGAAGCTTTTCCTCCTGTAAACAACATCACCAGCATGTGGGTGACCTTTAGGTTGTGCATCACACTGGGCAGATGTCAGCTCGTGTTTGTCCCGCTCAGCGGGGGCAGCTGAAGTGTAAACTCTGTGAGGGCACTCCAGCCCTGAGCTGGACGAGACCAAGTGTCCCTTCCCTCCTGCTGCCACACAGAACACAAAAATGATGTCATGAAATTACCCACAGAGGTTCACACAGTGGTTTTTGGGGGTCTCATCTCTGCAACAGCTTAAGAAAATACACTGAAAACACCCCAGAGAAGCCAGCTCGTTGTACAACCCTCCATGGGAAGACTCGTGAGTCTGTAGAAACAAATCCTGCTTCTTATATAACATTTATCTCCCAAGATAGAGGGGTTTCAGTCTCCTTCTTGAACATGCTGAGGTAGAATGAGAAAGTCACTTCCTCAGAGTCACCCACAAGTCCCTGACCAGGTCTCCATTCGTTAGACCATGCTGCTACGGTTGAGTAGGTTCATAGAGGGTAGGGGCTCACTGGAACAAGATGTGTTTTATCAGAAAAAAGGTCTTTTTTTAATCACAGAAAGGAAAGATCATTGCAAAGCTGGGTTTTTTGGGTTGTTGCCTAAAATTTGGTGGTTTGCATAGTGGAGGCACAATCCATTCACAGTCGTTGTCACTGTTTTTAATGACAGCTCTTAATGGCCTGTGGGTTTTGTCTGGGTTTTGTGTCTGGATTCTCTTTGGGTTTCTCGCCTTCCTCATTGCTATTTTCATTGGCCAGGTTGTCTGAGAAGTGCAACTCCCACCCCCCTCCCAGATGATAATTTTTATATTCAAAATAGAGCAAGGAATCCTTAGGGGGGGAGAAAAGAGTCAGTTCTGACACAAAGACCTGATTAAAAAAAGAAAGCCCATTAAAAGCATTTCCAAAATCAGGCTGCTCCTGCAATCCAGGGGGTGTAACATTCCAAGGGGTTGGTCCCATGGATGGTGTGGACGTGGTGGGAGCCTGAGGCCTCTAACAGAGAAATTTGGCCGGGGCCCTCAGCCCCATGGAGCATCTAACATGGGTCCGACCTGTGGCTCGTACGTCCTCGGATCGTGTCCCCAGGAGCAGCAGCGTGGGAAGCAGGCAAGTAGGGAACATTCCACCCCCATCCGCATTTCCCTGAGGGTGGGAAGAAGCCTAGCAGGTTTTTCTCTATCCTCATCCTCTCTCCCATCCCTCCTTCACGTGATTCCACCCCTGCCCTGTTTCCCTTCCACAAGATCTGTGGGTTAAAGCGATGATGGGGGCACTACCCAGATCCAGCATTAGCGGTGGTCTTCAGGGGTTCTGTTCCCTTGCATTACTGCAAAAGGAGAGGAGGACAAATAAGTGCCAAGTGTGCACACCCTGGCACTGCCATCCTCCTCTGCCCCTGGGACCTGGAGGGAAAGAGAGGATGTATGTGGGGAAGGCTGGCCGGAGCTGGATGCAGCTGTGATGAGTAGGGAAGTGCTCTGCCATTCCATAGCTATTCCTGAAAAGCAGTTGGAGGTGTTCAAGTGGGGAATTGGAGATGTACGTATTTTCCTACAGCTCTTCACCTCATCTGAGAGTAGTGGGAGGGAGCAACGTTCCCTCTGAGACATGATCCAAGGAATTGAACTCCTGAGCACCAGCTTCATTGCTCCTTGTGGGACATGGCTAACAGGTCCTACAAAATGCTGTCCTCTTGCTAGGAAATTTCTGGGATGCAGGGCCTTCAGGAAGGGCCCTTCCCAGGGCAGAAATTTGGGTGGCCACATGTAGAGGTGTGGAGGAACACTCCATCCATCTCCTCGTGCTCCCAAGGCTGGGAGGGCCATGACCTCCCCATATGCCCTCCAAGTGCTGGGAAACAGAGCATCATATCACCAGGATGTGCCCTCCAAGTGCTGGGAAACAGAGCATCAGGGATTCTGGGCAAGGGAGTATGGCCTGTGCCTACTTCCATAGGATTTGGATGTCAGATAGGTGTGGCCTACAGAGAGAATTTCTCCCTAGTGTGTCCAGCTCCCCCACAACCCACTCACAAGTCTGGCCCACACCTGTGTTGGGCAGAAGACAAATTTGAGTTGAAATTTGAGTGGCAATTCTGGCCACAGCAGAAATTTCTGTTGAGCAGTGCAGTTTCATCATAAAACCCGTCACACCTGAAGAACCTCAGAGTAGCTGCAAGTACCCAAAAGATGTACCTTGTCTCCTCCTCCTTGCTTGCTCCAGTGCATCCCACCACCCTCAAATCCTGCAAAGACAGGATTCCCAGCAGAAATCCCACCTGGCTGATGCAATGCCAGGGGTGAGCTCATGAGGGAAGCACGTTTAAGGGAAGTGGGATTAACAGTCTGCCCTCCTGGTTTTCCCTGCTCCAAGACCCTGATCTCTGGCTCTGCTTCCTGGCCCGCAGCCTCTTGCAGCTCAGCTGAGCATCTGCCAGATTCCAGTGGGGTGCAGTGCTCAATGTAAGCAGCCATTTCTCCTCCAGACAGATGTTTTGATTAGCAAATGACCACTCTGGCAGCAGGCAGCTATTTTCTACTTCTGGAGTGAGAAAGAAGCTTTTATTATCTTCTTCTTCTCGTTTGTGTTTTTTTTTTCTACCCTGTCAAAGAAACTTTTTGCGTCTGCTCAAACTCAAGGGCCTGGAAGCCTGTGTGCTCCCACCCCCACACACAGCCTGCTCCCATGGAGAGTCCCAGCTTTTCAGGAAGGCCTGAAGCAGATGGATTTCCTGCTTGGTTCATTTGCTTGGACCAGGCTCACCTGCCCAAAGAAAATGGCCTAGGAAAAATGGTAGATTTAGGGCAGATGTAAGTTTTAATTGAAATGGAGAGCTGGCTTGGATTGCAGGAAAAGATCCTAAAATAAGCAAATGGGCTTTAATCTTATTCCTGAAATGTGTCCCCCTCACTGAGGGGTGGATCACAGGACCACAAAGCTCCTGGATTTGTCATTCCTCTGCCCTGGGATGGCACGGAACAGGTATTTCCAACACCAGTTTGGCCACACTGCTCAAGACTGGGACTGGGACAGGGTCCAAGACAAGGAGGTGGGACGCACTGGGGTGGGGAAGGAGGAGGATGTGGCCAGGAGAAGGAGGCACCTGCTGCTGCACTGGGGTTCTTCAGGTGTGAGGGGTTTTATGACAAAACAGCACCAACATCAGCACCTCACCAGTGTTAGGTAGAGAGCCTGGGGGTTGTCCTTCATGTTCCCTCAAGGACCTTCTTTTACATGGACCAGAGTGTTTGAGAGAGTCCTCAGTGCACAAATAAAACTTGATATGTTTATCTGTCAAAGACCAGGACTGGAAGGGATCTGAACATTGCCAGTAGGATGTTCCCAGTTTCCCAGAAAGGATACAACAGGGAAACTTGACATCTGTTTCACTTCTCAGAAAGAACCCCGATGCTTCTTGGTCTGGGCTCTGCAGCTCTTCACGGGGACTTTCTGCATTGCTGTAATCACAGAATCACAGAATGTTTGGGTTGGAAGGGACCTTAAAGATCACCTCGTTCCTGCCATTGGCAGGGACACCTTCCACTATCCCAGGTTGCTCCAAGCCCTGTCCAACCTGGCCTTGGACACTCCCAGGGATGGGGCAGCCACAGCTTCTCTGGGCAACCTGTGCCAGGGCCTCCCCACCCTCACAGGGGAGAATTTTTTCTGATAATTAATCTATTCCTTACAGCTGGGTCCTACTGGTCAGTGGCCTTTGGATAGGAAATTCCCGCTGATTTTAGCTGGAGACCCAGAACTGTAACATCACAGGAGCTCTTACCGCCCTCCCCCCCTGCGGGGACAGGACTTCAGCAAGACTTTGGCCACTGTGCCACAGAGGATGGTGGCCAGAGCCTCCACCTTCTGCCTCTGTACAGGACCTTGTGCATGGTTGGTGATGTTTATCGCCCAATGCTTTGGTTTGCTGTTGTCTTCAAACCCCTTCCAAGCAACAAAGCTGCAAATCTTTTTAAAATACAAGCTAAAAAGAGCTTGACTGAAACCCAGCAAAAGTAGAAAACAGTCACAGAAAAAAACAACTTCAGCAGCAAATATTCATTCTTATTTAAGCAGCTGATCCACCAAGATCTTCAGTAATTCTCCGATTTTGTTTCTTGCAAAGCAATCCAAGGGTGCCAGGTCAAGAAATGTATTGAAGAGCTATTTTATTAAGGAAAATTGTTAAAGAATTTTATACATCTGTGATGTGCCAAGAACTGGAGGAAATCTTTTTTTTTTAACTGAACTCTTTTACTCCTCACTGATGCAAAAATGCAAATCTGGAACACTTAAATTGATGCATCCGAAGTGAGTTGATTTCAGTAATTCTTTCTGGACGGGGGAGGACTTGCAAAGAGAAATTCGGTATTTTAAGCCTTTAATAATTGTCTAGATCTGTATGTTCAAAGTAAATTTTTTAGGATTTTTAATGCCGTACTCTTTTAAAACGTACTTAAAAAAAAATTCTTAAGTTTTAAAATTAAGTAAAATATGTAATCTGGGTGAAATATGAAAACACTTTGCTGCACCCACCCTAGAATCTGGATGGAAAGGGGGCTCATTTTGTGATTTCAGTGGGCCTGGGGATTTTTTTGGAGTTGCCTTCACAATGAAATTCTATTGCCTTGCTTGGGTCTTAACTTATTTTTCCAGGGCAGTTTCATGGGGTTGAGGCAAATGGGGAGCCAAGACTTCTGCTTTTCTGCCAAATTCGGTCTTGTTTTTTCCCCACACCCGCCCATGCAATCCCAAGACTGGGGTTTGGTGTCGTCCACATCCCTGGGGCAGAAAGTGCTGCATTCACAGCAGAAACTTTTGAGCTCTCTTGCTCTGGTAGCGGAAACCATCCGACCGCAGAGATGGTGCAGGGCTGCTCCCTGTAAAGATGAGGTGGGCAGATGTTTCCAGGGCTTGACTTAGCCCAGATACCCCCATCTTACCCTCTGTGCACCCAGCAGATCCAACTCAACACTGTCCTGTTTGTTTTAGCCCACCCTGGGCGCTCAAAACACATCAAACGTGGGTGTCTCCAGACCCTGTGATCAACAAATTCCTCCTGGAATCCCAAGTTCAGCTCAATGGGTTGCTCCTGTAGGGTATATTCTCCAACACTCCATGAAGCTGTGGTCCAAATGCCAGTGGAAGCCTTGCTGGGGCAAGGCCTTGTGGTGTGATCTTAGAGTTCATCAGGGTCTACAGCTTCCTGGGGAGGGGAAGAGGGGAGGGTCAGGCACTGAGTTCTTCTCTATGGGGACCAGTGATAGGACCTGAGGAAATGTCCTGAAGTTGTGTCAGGGGAGGTTTAGGTTGGATCTCAGGAAAAGATTCTTCCCCCAGAAGGTGGTTGGGCACTGAACAGCCTCCCCAGGGCAGTGGTCACAGCCCCAAGGCTGCCAGAGCTCGAGAAGTGTTTGGACAATCCTCTCAGGGACATGATGGGATTGTTGGAGTTGTCCTGTGCAGGGCCAGGACATGACCTCATGATCCTTGTGGGTCTTTTCCATCTCAGGATATTCTATGATTCTGTGGTTCTATCTTCAGAAGTCCTCCCTCGGCCCATTCCTGTAAGAACACTTGTACCTGCAGCAATCTCCTTGTAGCAAAAATGTCACCTCAACTTCCCTTTTGAAGGTTACTGAAATCACCTTCTTTAATCCCACAACATGGGCACACAGGAGATTTTAGAGGTCCTACCCGAGCATCCAGTGTTCCTGTGACCTACGTATCTCTCCCACAGGCATTCAGAGCTGGGTGCTCCACAGAGCTCATTTGCCTCATGTCCATTGATTTCCTCAGCTTGCCTCTTCCAGGAACAGGTCTGCATCAAGTGTTTTTACTCAAAATTTGTCAGCAGCTAAGCTGGACTCATACAATCATAGAATATTCTGAGTTGGAAGGGATCCATAAGGATCATCAGGTCCAACTCCTGGCCCTGCACAGGACAACCCTAAGAATCCTACACTTTTTCTTCTAAAACTGTTTTTTGCTTAATTTTTTCATGCATACGGACTCATGGAATCACAGAATGGTTTGGGTTGGAAATGACCTTAAAGATCATCTTGTTCCAGCACCCTGCCACGGGCAGGGACACCTTCCACTAGACCAGGTTGCTCCAAGCCCTGTCCAACCTGACCTTGGACACTTCCAGGGATGGGGCAGCCACAGCTTCTCTGGGTAACCTGTGCCAGGACCTCACCATCCTCACAGGGAAGAATTTCTCCATAATATCTAGCCTAAAATTCCCCTCTTTCAATTCAAACCCATTATTCCTTGTCCTATCACTACAGTTCCTGATGAAGAGAAATATGAAAAAATTTTGTTGCCTTCAAATTTTTTGTTCTGCTCTGTTTTTCTGGTTGCTTTACAAAGAACCAATTTTATAAATATTGAGTTTTTTGAACTTGATTAAAGTTGAGGAAACAAATTTCCCCACTCTCTGTATTAAATATAAACCAATATTTTTAGATGTGAAAAACTATAAATTCACAAAAGGAAATTTTCACGCTTTTCTGCGTCGCTGATTTCTCCCCAGCTCTCTTTGCCATTGGAAAAAAAGAATAAAAAAAAGGCTGGGAGAACTACAATCAGTTACTTTTCTCATAATTTTTTCTTGTGAAGCAAATTTTAAAAAACATTAGAAGCCGAAAACACCGCAGAACAACGTACATTCAACCCAGCTGCTGTTTTTTTCGAAAAAAAAATGAGTGTTTGAAAAAATGAAGAGTCCCCCAGCTGCAGTGGTCTGGGAGCTCACCAGTAGCTTTTTGTGTCCGACAACATTTGTCTGCAGTTCTGCTTTGAGATTTTGAAGGATGGGTCGCTTTGGCTGCCGAAGGTTGAGGAGGTGACTTGAAGAGTGTGACTGGTGGATTTTGGGGGGACTGTGAGCACCCAGAGCTGTGCTAATGCCTTCTGTGCGTGGGTGGGACTGAGTGACCTTTGTGGGAGGCCTTTCTGGTTCCATTTCCCACCCGAGGTGGGTCGTGCTGTTCCCCTCTCGGTGCGTCCTTGACACGTGTGCGTGGGGGGAAAGCTGAGTTTGTGCCAGAGTGCAGAGAGGTGTTTCCAGGCTCTGCAGGGTGCAGGAAGGGTTGCAGTGTTCCCCCAGACACAGGAGCACTGTGGAGAGTTGCACAGGTCAGATCATGCTCCCCACTCCTCTCAAATCCTGTCAGAGGAGTTGGGATGGCCCCAAGGCTGTGATGGGACTTCCTGAGGTTGATGTTCCCACTCTGCTCCACCAGGGCCATCACTGTGTAGTAAAGCAGCTGAAAGAAGATTCTTGGCCTGGAGTGAAGAAGTAGGAGACAGAGATGATGTGGGTGATTATGACTAGATTTATGGCTCATACAGCGTCTAAATATTGACAATTCAGTATCCAAAGAACAGCCATCAGATCATGATCCTTCCTGTTGAGCCACAAGCTTCAGTGAGACCCTCTGGCTTTCTAAACTGCTCACAGAAGTCCAGATGTGGCTTAGTCCACTTAGTCTTAAATTTGGCCAACAGTTTGTGACTAAAGGATTATGATGTATGCACAATCAGCTAGAAATGTACAGGTTTACAGCCTTTGGCCTTGCAGAATTCACAGTTACAGAGCACCTATGGAGCTACTTTAGGATTTTAGCTCTGTATTTGATGGGATCTTAGTACTTTTACTCACCCATCCAAAAGCTAGTGTTCCCCATTTTTGGGTTGGATGTACCCTGCAGGCTTCCCTGCCAGGGTGAAGATCCATCCAGAAGCTGCCTCCCACCTTGGGAGACCAGTTGGTCCAGTTGGCCCAATATCCAACAGCATTTTGTTTCCTTTTGCAGGCACCAAATCAATTGCAAACATCTCATTATTTTTATTAATTATGAATTCCGTTAATTATGTGAGCACCTGCTGTCCTCATGTGAGGACAAACTTTATTTCCCACCAGAGACAGCGGAAAGGGAGAGGGAGGATGTGTGTGGGAGGAGGACACACTTGAAGATCTTTCATTGCCATCATGCACTGAGAGCAACTCAAAATCCGCAAAAGATGCCACCATAATCCTTCATACGGTCCCTCAATCCTCTCATAAGATCATCTTGGTGACATGACTGGCAGTCAAAGCATATTGCTGACTTTTGCTCTATCTCACGTCCCCTAAATCTGCTGAAAAAAGGTAACTGCCACATCTGTATCTGCCATTTTGGAGCAGATATCAAAGACCCTGAGATGCTCCAGTGAGCCAGTAACAAGGACTATAGATCTATGTCCCACATGTAGGTGGATTTTTCTGTCTTTCATGGTTGCTAACAACTGATATCTAAAACTTATCTGTCATCCAGCCTTGACTTAAAATGATACCTTGCTGTTCCCTCTGTAAAAAAAGAGGGAATTCCAGCTACTCTCATGGTAAATAACACCATTCTGAATCAGAAATCCTGTCACAAATCCTTCCACAAGTGGAAGAGTGGGAAAAGTTCACCTAATAAATCATGTGCCATTGCATGACAACCAGATCTTCTAAGCAAAGCAAACCCTGGTTGCAACCTGGAAGGGAGGCTGCCAAATTAAAATGAAATTGCTGCAGGAAATGCTGTGGTTGATTTAGTAGGTGAAACTTCCCCTCTGACTGTGTTGGCAGTGCCTGGAGCAGTGCTGAGACCTGGGGACAGATGGATGGGCCATCTGTAAACTCAGGTCAGAGAAAAGCTCAGAGAAGTTGAGATGCTGAAAAAGTTTTGATGGGGGGGGGTGAAAAATGTGTGTTAGACAATCCTGAAATATTCCTTCCATTTTGCTCACTTTATCAGTGATAATAACAATGAGGCAGAAGGGAGAAGACATTTTAAAAAATAACATCTTAAAATGTTGGGATGTCTCTGTTAGAAGCCTCATTTCAGAGCCCCAGTTTTTTAAATAATAGAAACAGAAAAGCAAAAAAAAATTCTTCTGCTGGAATATTTTTTTCTGCAAATCTGATTTGCTGGTAGTTTTTTGGACACCTCTGTTGGAGTCTGACTGTCATGACACAGTGTCAGGTTGACATTTGGAGTGGTCTCTGGACCTGCAGTCCCTGATCCTCTCATGGCAGACTCTGAGGTAATTTGTCAAGAAGAGGAGTCAATATGTCTTTGCTCAGCTATGAGTATTTGAGGTTTGGGGTTTTTCTGAGCATTTAGTCCACACCTTACTATGCCTTTGGCTCAAAGCAGGGGCTGGGGCAGATTTTGGCACTGGATGTTGTAGATACCTTGTGTATTTGTGGCAGTAACACTTCATCTGTCCCTTCATTTTTGAGGGCTCTAAGCAGGCTGAGTTTGCCATAGTTTGGTCATCTTGGCTACCCAGACCCACTATTATCCTTGACCAAGCTGAAATTACATTTATAGGATCACAGTTAAACAGCCCTCAAGCCCAAGTTTGGAACCCTAATGTGGACTAGCGGATGATCCATTGAAAGGGTTTGATTCATTTGTGTCTAGTGATCCTTGAGGTGTCCAGGAGGTCTGAGGTATGCATGTGGTCTTGGCAAACACAATCCATGATTTATGGGAGACCCACACCTTGTAAGGACCAGTACCTTGTCAGCTGGGATCTCTGCATTGGAGAGGGGATGCATCCAAAGTCTGGGTTGTTTGTTTGTTTGTTTGTTTGTTTGTTTCTGATGACTTATAGTGTCTGTCTGAGCCTCATTTGCAAAGTGTGAAACACCAGAGTCACGTGGGAAGAGAAACCATGGGTTCACAAGATCCGAGGTAGCAGGAGGCTGTAGACAGAAGGGTTTTAGACTCCTCTCTCCACTGTCCCATCATCCTGCATTCTCATCTTCTCCAACTTGTTATTCAAGATTGTTTTGTCCCTCAGTGCTTTCACCTTTCCCCAGGAGCAGTCTCATTAAAAAGGAATTTCTGCTCTTCCTTCCAGAATGGGGTTGCTCGGGAGCAAAAATCAGCTGATGCCCAATGAGAAACACACTTCTGGAGGCAACCCAAAAACCAGGAGTAAACCTCCTCCTGCTCCCCCCAAGGTAAGCCTGCAGTTTTGTGTCCTTTTGGGATCCTCCATGGCCCAGTTAGTGTTTGAAGTGATGCAGGCAATATTTGGAATCATAAAATCATAGAAGGATTTGGGTTGGAAGGGCATTTAGTCCAACTCCCTGCCATGGGCAGGGAAATCTTCCTCCAGACCATGTTTCTCCAAGTCCCATCCAACCCGGCCTTGAACAATTCCAGGGATGGAGCAGCCACAGCTTCTCAGAGTAACCTGTTCCCGGCACTGCCTTGTCACAAGTCCTCAGAGCTGGTCCTCCCAGATGATCCCTGTATCTTTTAGACAGGGATGGGAAGGGTTCTGAGGAGCCTCTGTATATTAAAAAAGAAAATAAATTAAAATCCAGTGTGTGGGGACTTTGAAATATCTCCTGATCAGTACTTTGCAACCCAAGCTGACATTGCTGACTTGCAAAAGGCACAGAGATGGGTCAGATTCAGGCTGAAGATTCAGAGCTGCAAAACCGCAATGGAAACTTCACCATCCTGAGGGCAGCGGGTTCACCAGGGAGGGTCCACAGCCAATGTGGGTTGGAGTGAGCTGAGAATCAGAAATGCTGGGCAGCTTCTGCTCCCTTTGAATTCACACAGCCTCTGCTTGCATGGACATGAGGTGCTGGGTCAGGATTTAGGAGATCTCAAACGGCAAAATCCTCGTTTGAACTTTGCCAATCGCTTTGTCTGTCTGGTGCTGTACAGAGGGCGTGAGCTTGTTTTCTCCTTCCTTGCCCCTGTCAGCTCTGCATCCAGCAGCCAGCACAGGAGAAACTCTGGTGCAGCTGTCCTGTGAAAACCACCTCAGGTCTTGAGCCCTGTGAAAGGGGAGGAATTGCCTGTCGTTGCTTTTTATGACAGGTGGAGATGTTTTTCACTCCTTTAGCTTCATTTCTGAGTTCTCCCATGGTTACACAGCCCAGTTTTACTGACAGCAGATGTCAGATTGACCGAGAAGGTGCTATTTTCCTAAATTTCCTTCTCTCCAGCTCACTGGAGAGGAGCTGCTATCAGTATAAATATAGAATCATCGATCACCTTCTGTCACTCATTATTTTTTGCCACAGGTTCTCACATGTCAGGGGAAGTCCATCTTTCTTTCAGTTAAATTGGAAATGGCAGTGGATGAGCAGCTCTCCCACCCCTCACTGCTCCTAAGTATGGGTCAAAGGGTGGCATGGACAGAAAACACTGGATGTTTTTAATTCGGTGTCTGCATTTCACTCCTTTTGCACATGTATAAAAATACCAGGTAGTGGTGGAACACCCACTACAGTCACTGGATCCAGTACCTTGGGCTGATCACAGGACTGGTGTTTGAAGTTGGGTGGAGGCCAATTTCAAACTCTTAGCCCTGAAAACAAGGTGGTTCCATCCCAGCTGATCTGGAATTATCTATGGCCAGTTTGCCACTTTCAGCAGCTGGGCCAAACCAGGGACCACGTCAACATTTTAAAAGTGTGTCCAGAGGACTTGCAGGACCTTGTTGCTCTTTAATGGCACAGTCTGCAACTGCCCCACGAGGGAAAGTGGAGGGGCAGGCACTGATCTCTTCTCTCTGGTGACCAGTGATAGACTCAAAGGAATGGCATGAAGCTGTGTTAGGGCAGATTTAGGTTGGATATTGGGAAAAGGTTTCTCAAGGGACGGTGATCAGTCACTGAACAGGCTCCCCAGGGAAGCAGTCACAGCACCAAGGCTGCCAGAGCTCAAGAAGTATTTGGACAACATTCTCAGGGACAGAGTGGGATTATTGGAGTGTCCTGTGCAGCGCCAGGAGTTGGACTCTGTGATCCTTGTGAGTCCTTTCCAACTCAGGAATCGTAGAATCATAGAACGATAGAGTATCCTGAGTTGGAAGGGACTCACAAGGATCATCAAATATTCTGTGATTTCTATGATTTCTATGATTCTAAAATTAATTTGCTAATATAGTCACTGCCTTTGCTTTTTGAACATATCCCTGAACACAGCATATCCCATGAGCCTTGGGACAATTTTGGCAAAGAGTATCTCCAGTTTTCTGCTTCAAATAATGTTGCAATTGCCATTTCTCAATGGGGCCATTCACATCTCAACCCCCACGGATCCGAAATCCGGCACCAGTGAACAAGGGTTAGATAGACCAGAGTCCAAATGAGTGGGTGGCAGATTTGTGCTTAAATTCAGAGGGAAGCCAAGGGTTATTCAAGCTGACTGTTAAGACAGCCATGAACACATCATGGCAAAATGTGCTAAAGCCATCAGGACACGTCCAGAGCCAGACACAGGGGCTGTTGACTGACTCCCACTTGTCTGTGAAGCTGAGAGCAGGTCTTCCTGAATGCACAGCAAAGTAATAAATATCTTTTTTTTCTTTTTTTCTTATTTCTACCCAAGGGCAGACAATTTATCAAAACCCCTCATCTAAACCAAGCCTCTGCACAAGGTAAGATTCTGTTTTCTCTGCCTTCCCATGGGGTTTCGCGAGGTGGTGGTCCCCAAATGGCAGGTCTTGAGAACAAGCCATCACGTCACAGGCGTGTGGTTTCTGTATCTTCAGCACTGCCAAGCAGGGAGTTTATCAGTGTGTTTCTGAAAATTCACTTTACATCACTGAGTGTCTGTAGCTGCCAATTTTTTCCTGCTCATCAAAGAAATTAAGAGGGCAAAGCACCAATTCTTCATTGGAGCGAGATGATCCCTGAGGCCCCTTCCAACCCAAACCATTCTGTGGTTCTGTGATTGGTGGGGAAAAGGGAGATCTGAGACTTCAGCTGTGTGAGATTTCCCTGTCTGCTGCCCTGTCTGCAGCATGACAACTCATGGATGCTGTATCCAGCCAGCTGAAAATTCCAGAGGAAATAGCAGGTATCAGAGAGCCCAGGGAGACTACAAAGAGAAAGAGAAGAAAGGAAAGAGTTTAAAATAAGGATACACAGAGACCCTGCTTGGGGACTGTCTGTTGGCTTAATCCACCTGCGGGTCACAGATGGTGTTTGGAGATTATTGTCTTTCAGCAGGGAGCCCTTTGCTACCTCTGCCCAGCCCCCCAAAAGCAGCTTGTGTGTATTTCTGTCAAAGAAGTTTTGCAGATTAAGGACAGAGAGAGAGAGATAATTAGAAGAGAGAAAAAAAAAAAAAAGAGGAAACTTGGAAGAAAGTTGTTAGCAACACCTAAAAGTTCTTCATGTGGATGGAAGTGTAGGATTAGGGGACACAGGGCATGAGGATAGGAAAAAGGGGTGTCATGAATAAATGGGATGGGTGGAATGACAGAGGTAGGTCTTCTTAGGTCTTGCGGATGATGATGGAGAGTCCCTGCCATGGACCAAACACGGGGACTCCTGTAACATCAAAATCTTCAAATCTGGCATTTGTTATGGAAATAAAAGTTGTGGGAGGTGAAGCTCCTACACCATATGAATAAACTACACTTTCTTTTGCAAAATCATTTTTGTGTCACATTTCCAAGTGTCCACGGTCTCCCTCCTCCCAAACTGAGCAGACTTTGACAGTCTTTCACAGTTTTTATCAAGCTCCTCAAGCTGGTCAGAAGCACAACACAAGTTATTTTCAGGGAGGCAGCTTTTACTTCTGCTTCACGCCAGAAGGCAGAAGTGGAAAGATGCTAAAAAAATGGATTAAGTACCATGTTAGCCATTTTCAGCTCTCAAAAATATTTTGGTTCATTAGATTCAGTTCCAGTTCTGGAGGAATATTCACACCGATAGTCTGGGAAACTTCCTATTTTTCTCTACTGGTGTCTGAGTTTCCTGAAATGATACTACATCTGACTCTCTCCTGTGGGGCAAAATGGGCTGATAGGAACCATGCCAGATATTTGAGATGTCAGAGATAGCCTCCTGAAAGAAAGCAATTCAAGTGAATCGATAGAGAAAGCACAAAATGCAGGTAATCACACCATATAAATATATATATATATATATTTAAAAAAAAAATCAAAGAGTTGAATCATATCCTGTGGCAAAATTATTGACTATGGAAGCATGGCATGAAATGTAAAATCAAACCCACTTTTTTCCTTGGGTTTTTAATTTCTTTTTTTTTTTTTTTTTTTTTTTTTCTTTTTTTTTTGTTTCTTGGGGGGTGGGTTTTTGGGTGGTTTTTTTATGGTTTTTTTTTTTTCTGATCTTGATGTTGAATTTGTTTCACACTTTCCAGCTTTCACACCACTACTCGGAGATAATTTATTTATTTATTCTTCACAAAAGCCTAATTCTTCCTAACTTTATTTATCCTAATGGAAGCAACACAAAGGCAGGCAAGGGGTGCATAACTCTGTATTCAATGGGGGGGGGGTGTGGTATCACCAATCCACTTTTCACCTGGGGAGGTTCTTCCATCATGTGAGTCTCTCATTCATTTTAAGATGGTTCCCTAAGCAATCCCAATGCTTTTAAGGTTGGTTCTAGGTCCCCATGGAGTCAAAACTTCAATTCTGCACCTCTAAAGCCCCCAGTCCAGCAAAGTCCTGGCCTATGATAGTGGACCTCAAACACCATAGCCCCATGGCTACAGCTGCTGCTTGGATAAGACATAAAAAATAGGTAGAATAACCCCTGCCCTTGCCCTTCCACCTGCTCACAGCTGGATTTAAGCCCTACTGATGGAGAGAGATGGTCATTTTGGGGTGCTTGTCCTTAGGCATTACAATAACCTGTGACTGCACAAGGACTTGGTCTCTGTGAGGTCATTTCTCCTGATGAGGAACTGCAACTTCTTCCACCTCTTCACTTGCTTTTTGCAAACCATAATACTAACAGGACTGATTTGCAGGAGGTGGGAGCTTGGCATGCTCTGGAACTTGAGGTCTTTTGAGGCATCTCAAGGTTAACAGAGAAACTTTAGTTGCTTCTACTGTTGTTCCTCGAATATGGTTCTGAGTTTGAAAGGAATGTTGTCAGAACTGCAGGTTTGAGTGTAACTGGGAAAAGGCTGATTTTTCAATGAGATGTTAAAACTTCTCATCAAAAATGGGCATTGCCAATCATAAGCAAGAGGAGAAACGAACATGAGAGGGAACTACCCCAAATGTTCAGATTTCCTGATTAAAAAAACTCACGAGTTTAGGTCTGATATGATTTTATGACGAAAGCAGGAATTATCTTCAGAAACATTCACTGTGACAAAACACAAGGCAGGAAGGCATTTGAAAGAGAGCACTGGCAGTGCAGTCCTGGATATCCCAGGAAACACCTCCCATGCTGTCACAGCTGGGCTTGCTGACCATTTGGGAGATGCAACAGTCCCAGTTCATAGTTTTCTGCATCTCCTCCAATGGGATCTGATGGTGTTTCTCTCAGTGACAGCAACAGGTGTGTGTTTTGAAGGCATCCTTTTCTAGCACAGTTTTACCGTGGTGTGGAGCACAAGTCTGACAAGGAGCAGCTGAGGGAGCTGGGGAGGCTCAGTCTGGAGAAAAGGAGGCTCAGGAGGGACCTTCTCACTCTCTGCAACTACCTGACAGGACAGGGGAGCCAGGTGGAGGTCAGGCTCTGGTCCCAGGGAACAAGGGACAGGACAAGAGGAAATGACCTCAATTTGCACCAGGGGAGGTTTAAATTGCATATCAGGAAAAATTTCTTCACAAAAATGGGTCATTAATCACTGGAGCCCCCATCCCCGGGGGGGATTTAAAAGCCATGTAGATGTGGCACTTGGAGCCATGGTTTAGTGGTGGGCTTGGCAGTGCTGGAGGAATAGTTGGACTTGATGATCTTAGAGGTCTTTTCCAACTTTAATGATACAATTCCAACCAGCCCATGTTGTGCTGAAGCAGAAAGATGGACCCATTTTTAGCAGCAGTAACTCACAACTCAGTACACCCAACTGGCTAACACGTGTGCTGTGAGTTGTCACTTATGCCATGACCATCCTAGAATGGCTCTAAACCAATGGATGATCCTCTGGGAGACCCTGGATCTCAGCCTGGCTCCGTGGTCGTGATATGGTTGCAAAGACCTTCCATTCGTGACAGGGCAGCAGTAGGAAGACTGGTTGAATTATTCCTACTAAGCCACCAAATAGGCCCTCGGCCTGTGCAAACTGAGCTGGTATCAAACTCTCCTGGTAGCAGCTCTGAGCCAGGACGGATTTGGCTCCCAATCAAAGTCTGGGGGCTGAGAGCACTATCTGCAAAGCAGTTGCTCCTCGCAGCCCCGACGGCTTCTCTGCCGTGGAGTCACTCAGGACCTGACTTGAACAAATAGGCCAAGAAAGTGCTATCAACCCTATTTTTCAGTGGGGTGACGACTCAGAGACAGGAAGGGTCGCTTTCATCATGAGATGTCAAGTCTCGCCAGCTCAGGCAGAGAGACCTTTTCTTCTGGCTCACTTTCAGTGTTTCTCAAATCCTATTTTGAGAAGGAGATAAGAGGTGATTACAGTATTTTTTTCAGCATATTAAACCTTTTTGTCCTTGCTGTATTTGCTTTTTTCTTTCCTCTCTTTCTTTTTTTCTAATTTTTTTTAAAATTTTTTAATTTCACTTATTTGCACTTGTGTCCATTGCTTCACAGCCACGTTTTCACCTTCTGGAACACACAGCCACTCTGTGCTTGAAGATTTTTACATATTTGCTTCTATTTTTCAAAGCGCAAGTGTGACCCACTGCGTTGTTTTCCTTTCAAGGGTATCAGGATGGTGAGTGTGGATCACCAGGCCTGCTGTGGATACCTCACAGTAGGCACATGCCCCAAAAACTTTCATGTCAGAGAAGCTGTGTGATAACAACTTTCTCAAGGAGGCAGCAGGAGTTTGGGTGCATTGCTAATTCAAGATCCCTCAAGGGGAAGCCCCCAACTGTGTGAGTTATTTTAAGACTTCAAAGCATTCTCCCTCATGACTGATCATCCTTTTCCAGTACTAGCAGTGAGTGAGGCTCTGCTGAAAACCCTCATGGATCTCCAAGTTCCTTCTGGAAAGCCTGAAGGGAAGAGTTCAGGGCTTTAGTTTACAAAGCTGCATTTCCCCCCACACTGACCCTCTCTCCTCCCTAACAAATCTCCCGCAGAGCAGCAGCCAACCTTGCCCAGGCACAAACCCCAAGTTGCCCCAGAGACACGTTATCTTGTGATGACAAAGGGCCAGTCTGGCTCTCTTGCTGGTGGCATTATTTGAAAAGGTCACACAGAGACTGTGGCTTGACAGGCTGTTTTGAAAAATGCTAATAATAGGCTGGCCATGGCTCTGGGTGCATTAATTAGGCTGAGTACAAGCTAAAGCCTTCCTGCAGCAAACAATCTCTGTTCTTTTTCTTTTTCTTTTTCTTTTTCTTTTTCTTTTTCTTTTTCTTTTTCTTTTTCTTTTTCTTTTTCTTTTTCTTTTTCTTTTTCTTTTTCTTTTTCTTTTT
>NW_020884969.1:126084-253315 GCF_003945725.1 Corapipo altera | reverse complement strand
CTCCTTCTCCTTCTCCTTCTCCTTCTCCTTCTCCTTCTCCTTCTCCTTCCCCTTCTCCTTCCTCTTCCCCTTCTCTTTCTCTTTCTTCTTCTTCTTCCCCTTCCTTTCTCACCAAGGTGTTTAGGTTTGACATTTTTGTTCCTCTGTGCGTGCTGCTCGTCTTTATAAACTTTGCTCTTCCCCAAAATAGCTTCTCATTTCTGCTTCAGTAGCTGCGAGTGCAGCAACGTGAACAGTTGCACGACCTGGGCATGCAAACCGAGCCCCTCAGCCCCGCCCCACAGAGCTCTGCCCCGGAGTGGCTCAGAACATCCTGGCACATGCACAAGGTGCCAAAATTTAGGCCTCAGTCCAGATGGGTTTTAAGCAAAATGAGAGACGCAGAGCACGGGTTTTGTGCTCTGGAGCACCTCAAGAGCATCGAGGCCAGGCAGAGGGAAGGGAGTCCTGGAGCATCCACCACCCCCCTGGGAATTGCAGCTGGGTGGAGCAGGCAGGTGCTACAGAGGTGGTGGGCTGAAAGCACCAGAATGATGTGATTGTGGTGGCACATCTGGAGCACCTCTGCTCTGGAGATGGGCTGAGAGAGGTGAGTGGTTCATCCTTGAGAAGAGAAGGCTCCAGGGAGACCTTAGAGCACCTTCCAGTGCCTAAAGGGGGCTTATAAAAAGGAGGGAGAGAGACTTTTTATAGAGGCAGATGTAACAGGAGAAGGAACAACAGTTTTAAACTGAAAGAAGGCATGTTTGGGTTAGATACTAGATATTATGGAGAAATTCTTCCCTGTGAGGGTGGTGAGGCCCTGGCACAGGTTACTCAGAGAAGCTGTAGTTGCCCCATCCCTGGAAGTGTCCAAGGCCAGGTTGGACGGGGCTTGGAACAACCTGGTCTAGTGGAAGGTGTCCCTGCCCATGGCAGGGGCATTGAAATGAGATGATCTTTAAAGTCCCTTCCAACCCAAACCAGTTTGTGATTCTCTAATTCATTCTATGATCTGCAAGGAATAATGTGCAGGAGGGATGGCAAGATAGTGGTAGAGCCCAGAGCATCCGGAGGGAGAGTTAAATTCTGGAAATGGGCTCAAATGACAGAAACAGAAATGCCTTTATACCTTTTTCAATCAAGAAAGCCTCATTGTTTTGAGTCAAATTCCAGAGCCACGCTGGGAAATGTTGCTCCAGCAGTTTTCATTTACTGTCGTGTGAAACTCAGGCCAAACACTGACAGGTTATTTATGACCCTTCTTATTCCACACAAACCCTTTTTTCTTGTTGACACACTGTGTTTTGTGAATGGGGGAGTCTGGAGTGCTTTAAAAACACATCCACAGGGAACTCTTTGGTGGATCGGTGTTAATGCCTGAGTAGAGGCTGCGGTGAGCAGGAAAGCTGGGTTGGTGCAGAGGTTGGATTGGGGGGACAGTGGGGGTGACAGACTCCCATGTTTGGGGGGTGAAATGCCCCACCATACACCCAGCAAGACATCACCCCCCAGCAGGGAACAGACTGGATCCAATGGTGTTAATCCTTCTTTCAGATAACTTGGTTGTGGTTGCACTGTACGATTTTCCTGCCTCGAGTGACCGTGACCTGGAGCTGGTCAAGGGGGAGAAACTACAAGTCCTCTCCAAGTAAGTGACCTTCTGCCAGAAGGAAGCTCAAAGATGAGCATGTTGAGACTGGGAGAGGGGGAACTTTGGGGTCAGACACCAATTTGCAGCTCATCAGAGCTGAGCTTTGCTCCAGAGTGTGAACGTTCAAGGTGGTGTCTCTCTGCAAGTTGACACTTCCATGGGTCACAGACACTCTGGCGTTGCATAATGTCTCTGTCTGGATAGTACTGGGACCTTCCATGCTGGGGGTGCAGAAGCAGCATAAGTAACAACAAAAGAAATAGCTCCTGTCCTGTTTCATATTTTGTGCTGATGGTGCTTTTTGCAAAGGATGTGGGTTGGGTGTAGTCAGAGGAAAGGACAGAATCGAGCCAGACAGATATGTGCTTTCATTTCAATTTCTTCTCAAACTCATACGGAAGGGGCCCACCCCATAACAGGGCAGAGGTGGGCTTGGGTCCCCCAGACCTTGTACGGGTGCTCCATCCCTGGTGGCCTCCAGAGGTGATGTTTCTCACCCAGACACCGTGGGCTGGCATCCAAGGCCAGAGAGATGGAGAGCCCATGATGTGGGGCAGCCTTTGGTCACAGCTGTGGCTGAGCCAGCAGTGGGAGAACAAAGTGAAGTGTCTGGCAGGTGAAGGAAGGAGCAAAAAGGGCCCCAGTGCCTCTATGCAGGAAGAAAAATAAACCCACAGTGACCCAGATTTCCCTCCTCTCACTTGAGGCACATAGCAAAGGTTTGGGCCTGTGGTCATTCTGTAGGAAGAGTCTGTCACCTCTAGAAGTCCCTGAGAGACCAAGAGCTTTCAGCCTTGTGGTGATCCTAGGGAATCTAGAGGGAACTCTAGAGTGGATTAAGGAGCCCTAGTCTGTTTGCAGTGCTCTAAAACCTACAATCCGTGTCCTCACAGCCTCAAGCCTTGTCCTTAAACTTCCTCCAGGCACTCACACTCTTTCCTCTGCTCACTTTGCAGTGATGGGGACTGGTGGCTGGCAAAGTCCCTCAGCAGTGGCAGGAAAGGCTACATCCCCAGCAACTTTGTTGCACAAGTGGACAGTTTGGAAGAGGAAAAGTAAGTGTGAAAGCTTATGAACCCTGATGCAGTGCCCTGTCTCTCAACAAGCTATGGAAAGGGCTTCGCTTGCTGGCAGGAAGATGTCATGGCTGGGTGGCAAGAGGTCTTTCATCATCCCAAACAACGCTGCCCAAAAGTCCAGGAGAAGTTTTAAGCACTCTATGGGTGTGAAGAAAGGATGAAGAGAAGGGGTTATGTTGTTATAGGGAAAGTGGGCAAAGACTCCTGTCCCATTAATTACACCCATGGTGGAAAACAAGGATCTGGGGGAGAGAACATAAAGGACATGTTTGCACTGGTAAATCAGCAGTGCCAGGGATCATGTTCTGGTCCCACTGGGCCAATCCACCCACACACAGTGTTAAACCTCCTCAGCCTTCAAGAGGGTATCCATATGTAAACTGGGAATCTCTCTGGATAGGGTACATTGGCCCAGGTCTTGAATGTGTCAGGGACAACACCAACAACTGAGTGCCAGTGCCCAGACCCACAGCCTGGTGCTGTTGGTTTCATTAGCTCAGATGCAGCCTCCCTGTAAGGAAGATGGAAAGGAAGACTTGAGTCAAAAAAGTTTATAATGTCTCTAATACATGCAGCAGAAGAATTTTTCTTCCGTGACTTATCCTCTTTTATGGCATTCAGCTATAAGTGATCAGTCCTGCCTGCAATCTCCTCTTGGAGGGACCCAACCTTAATTGAATTCAGCAAATATTTAGCAACACACAGAAACGTGGTTGAGACATAAAAGTTCTTTGTATCTAAACTTACACTTCTCCTGTATAGGGGATCTTGCACATCCCATGTACTTCCTGCTCTGTCTGAATTGCCAGGCTGTGAAACAAGCCCAGGGTGACCAAAATCTGTGTTAATTTACCAAAACCAATTTACCAATTGCTGCCACTTTACAGCAGATAACAGACTATTTGCTGATAAAAATAACCCTCCGTTTCAAAATGTAATGGCAAAAAAACCCAAACCAAACAAACCCGAACAAACAAACTCTGCCCCAAACCCAACCAAATATACAAACAAAAACCCACCAAAACCAAAATCAAAAAAGAACTAACCGAAAATAATTCCTTTTTTTATCTTTTTTTTTTTTTTTTTTTCCCCAGAGCTTTTCCTTTTCAATGATGATTTTACCTTTTGTCTCTCCCAGGTGGTATTTTAGAACTCTGAGCAGAAAAGATGCTGAAAGGCTGCTCTTGTCCTCTGGTAACAAAGTTGGCTCTTTCCTTGTCCGAGAGAGCGAAACCAGCCAAGGTGAGACCCACAGAGCAAAGGTAACTCCTGTTATTGCCAGGGCTTGGAAAACCTTTCACACCTGAGCTGCAAAGTCCAGCTGTGCCAGAGTTTCTTGGATCTGGCAAGGATTTGCTCAGGATGTTATTTATGTGTGTAGTTTTGGCTGTGAGAAGAGTGGCTTTTGCCACCACAGTTCATGGCGGAGACACAGGAACACAAATAAGCAGGAAAGATTTTCGAAAACAGTGTGTAGGGGTTTTCTTTTCCTTCTCTTCCCAGGGAAATGTCACATTTTTTTGGCAAAAGAAGGTACTTCTGTGCACTCTTGAAGAAGTGTTTCTCCTGTTTGCAACAGCAACTCGCAGAATTTTGGAAGAAGTCTTTTGGTGGAACATTTTCCCAGGGAAAACATGTTTTTTTCTGATAATGTATAACAGGGGGAATACATACAAACCAGAACTTTTGGAAGGAGATTAACTGGAGCAGGGAAGGTGGATTCATCCACTTTCCTTCCATATGAACGTGTCTGACTTTTGAAGACACGATCCAATGAGGATGGAAAGCGCAGAGCATTGTGGTCGCCTCTCTTGGGCAGTGGATGCAGTTACTAACCATAATACTTAATCATGTAATTGCAATTTCCACATTCTGTGCTGTTAATTTGTAGAGCCTGGGAGTTAGTTTTGGTTGTCCCATGGGAATTTTGTATTATTTCTTTCCTACCTTTTTTTCTCCTTGCTTCCTCTGGGGCAGCCTGTGTGTTTACAGCTTGGAGGAAACGATGCTCATGATGATCTCATGGTTCTGCTCTGAACCAGAGCCAGTAGTTCAGGAAAGTATTTCAGTCTAGCCATGATTTGGTTTCTTCGCTGTGAAATGGATACAGGAGTCTTTCCTTGACGTGTAGAAAAAGGTGGGTTTTTGTCTTCCCTTACTATTTAGAAAAATAAAACTGTTTAGGTTGGAAAAACCTCTAAAACCATCAAGTCCAACCATGACTCAATCAGTAGAGTTGGAGCACCTACCCAAAGTAATGTGTGTCCTTCTTTTCTTTGACTCGCTTCCCAAACACTTCTACAAAACCAAACAGTAAAAGTGGGAACAATCATCTATCTTGCAACTGGTTCTTGCCTGCTGTACCTTCTCCTTCCTCCTTTTGTCTCTGTTTTTCCCTATTCACATGGGACTTCTCCAAGGCAGGATCTGTTCCTTCCACCATCATTACCAGCAAACTAAATAGTGCCAGAGTCTGGATGTGACAGCTGCAATCTCATCTTCCTATATCTGTCTCCCTAAGCCATCAGGCAGTGTCAGCAATGTGGCATCCTACTTGGAATGCCCCCCTCTGCCCCGTGCCTGGGCCCACCTCCACACATCCCTGCTGAGCTGATGCCAAGCAGGAAGGCTGCTTTCCATGAGGATTTGTGGTTTTCAGAATTTTTAAAGAAGACTCAGGTCAGGAAACATTGAAGAGACTTGTTTTTAAGCATTTCATTTGCGAGTCACTTGTTCTGCTGTATCTTGGTTTCCCTGCTCCCTTTGTGGTGCCTTTGCAATGCTCAGGCTTGGATTAGTCACCACGTGCTGGTCTCCTGTTTGTGCCCTTCCCACTCTCCCTTTGTTTGCTGGAGTATTTGAAGAGCTGGCATTTCACCCAGGAAAGGTAGGGAGCAACACATGTGCCCTTCACAAGCCCAACAAACACTTGTGTGTTGTATCTGAAGGTCTGGGGAAAAGTGAGATGCTCTGTCCACACATGATCCTGGTCTTTGTGGCATCTCTAGACACCACACATGGATGGGATCCGTCCTCTCCCTATTCTTACTCAGGACAATTGGCCCAGATCTTTGCCTGCCACGAGCTGCAAACACAGGATGGAATAATCCCCTGCAATTCTCCGGGGTGTGGGTGGGTCTGGGTCACACAGGGCTCAGACAGAGGGGGTGCAGTCCTGAGATTCAAGGAGAAATAACCAGATCCTTAAAGCCCTGTCTCTGCTGTCTAGATGTGTGATATTCTGCATTAGCAGATGTGGTGGGTTCCACTCCATGGAAGCCCCATATTAGTCCCAAATGCTCAGAGATCAGCTTCTGCCCTGAAATGTGACTCTCACTTGTGCCCTTTCTGATATTTAGTGTAAAATATGGCTATTAGTCCTTCAAACACCTCATCCTCTGAATCATCCTGTGCTCTCAGCCTCTACCTGAGCACCCTGAGCTTTAGGCTGTCTGAATGGCTACGATGACACCACTTGATCCTTCTTAACCACATCTTCCTCCTCTCTAAAGAGAAATGAAAAAAGAAAGCCCTTCATCTCCAAATGTGCCATGAAGCCAAGTTCTCTGATGTAAAATATCTTGTGACTCACCAAGAGATGTCCAGAGCAATGCCATGGAATTAACTCTGCCCTTTGAGCCTCACAGGTTCCTTCTGTTTTCCTTCCCCATGACCTGTATTTTCATTCACTTTTCACACCACCAGCAAAATCTGACCTTCAGCACCGAGCACTGGGTTGAGCTGCTCAAACTGGAAGGTGATTGTCTCATACTGGACTGTCTCAGCCACACTGGGATGGCTTTTGCACCCTGCCTAGGATCAGCACCTATTCCCAGCCCATCCTAAGCAGAGTTTCATTTTGCTCATGGTTTCAGACACAGAAACTCTTCAAACCCGGGGGCTTCACTTTCAATCAACATTTTGCAGAGTCCCTGAAAAGCACATTCAGCATCCTGGGAAGACAGAGACAGTGTGGGAAGCACACCGCCCATCACAGAATCACAGAATATGCTGAGTTGGAAGGATCCACCAGGATCATCAAGTCCAACTTTTAGCCCTGCACAGGACCATACCCAAAAGTCACACCCTGTGCCTGAGAGTATCACCCAAACACTTCTTCGACTCTGGCAGCCTTGGTGCTGTGACCACTGTCCTGTGGAGCCTGTTCAGTGCCCAACTGCCCTCTGGGGGAAAAATCTTTTCCTGAGATCCAACCTAAACCTGCCCTGACCCAACTCCAGTCCATTCCCTGAGTCCTGTTGCCAGTCCCCCCAGATCAGAGATCAGTGTCTGCCTCTCCTCTACAACTCCCAAGGAAGTTGTAACTGCAATGAGGTCTCCCCTCAGTCTCCTCCAGCTGAACAGACCAAGTGACTTTCAGAATCTGGGAATTGTGAAATCATCGGTGGGGCACCAGCCTTGCTGAAGCTGCTGCAAATAAACCAGTGTCCCCCTGAAGTGATAACCATTCCAAAGCCTGCAGGAGCACATTCCCACAGCTGTGACGAGTCATGAGCTCCTGGCTCCCAGCAGGAATGTTGGGTCTGTGCTCCCAGCAGGAGGGACCTCGCTGAGCTCAGCCACTGCATCCAGCTGAGCTCCTGGATTCCCATGGCGAAGGAGTTAAGAGGCTGATGAGAGCCATAGGAGGAGGAGATGCCACGTGTTGTGGGACTCGGTCTGAGGCAGCATCAAAATGCAGATATAACAGCCTGAGCTCCCACTGTAGCCTTGATTTGGCTGAGCATCTTAGAGCCATCTCCAGGTGCTCCAGAAGGAGGGGGGGTTTTGTACCTTGTCTGCCAAACCCATGCAGATCACAGAATCACAGAATCATGGAATGGGTTGGGTTGGAAGAGATCTTTAAAGGTCATCTAGTCCAAACCTCCTGCAGCAAGGAGGGTCATCTTCCACTATTCCAGGTTGCTCCAAGCCCTGTCCAATGTGGCCTGAAACACTTCCAGGGGTGGGGCAGCCACAGCTTCTCTGGGCAACCTGTGCCAGGGTCTCACCACCCTCAATGTACCAGAGCATCTGAAGTGGTACCAAACACCCATGTTTGGGTGACTGAATCAACCCCAGGTATGAAGTTAAAACTCACCATTTACATTTTTTGCTGCTCCTTTCCATACAAAGCTGTGAACAGAAAGGACCTGAGCACCCTTGTAGGATGGTTTGGGGATTCCAGACTTAGAACAGGAGGGTCTGGCACCCAGAACTTCCCAGGGCAAGGTACAGTTGTGCTCATAGGGCTCTGAGCAATCTGGTCTAGAGGAAGGTGCCCCTGCCCATGGTAGGGGTTTGAACGAGATGAGCTTTAAGGTCCCTTCCAACCCAAATCATTCCGTGATTCTGGGAAGAGCAAATTAAATCTTTCCAGCCTTAGTGCTTCGCTTTGCTCAGCAGCTCCCAAGGGAACAGTAACCAGCCATGGAGAGTGACAGGGAAGCTCTGCCACACTCACTCCAGCAAACTGAATTGTGACTTGGGGTGAAATACAGCATTGACTCTAAAGACAGGGTAAGGATTAACACTGGTAGCAGGAAGCTGAGAGATTGACCCTGTCAGTGTTTGAAAGATGCAGGAGAGTTTAAAGGGTCGATGAGGTCTGGAAAGGAGGTCCTGCAGAACAGAAAGTATTTTGGGTTCAAGCACAGTAGTAAAAAGATCAGATCTCTTCTTCTCTGCCGACTCCTGGCCCCCAGGCACCCACTGGTAGATATGTTAGTCATTAATTCCTGGACTTCCTTCTGCAGGATTGTCTGTCCTCAGTGCAGCTGCATTCACACCATGTTTGGCTCCTTCCCTGAGCAGTCCTTGTGCTGTAAAAATCCCGCACAAACCCTAAGCCATGTCCCAGGCATGCAAAGCACCTTCTTGGACTTGTGCCATATGAGCCCAGCTCTGAAGGGCTGCAGCCTGGCCTGCACAGTACTCCAAAGTCTTTGAAATTAAAACAACATCACCATCCTCAACAGCAGAAATAAAAGTTAATAACGGTAATAATAGTTGTAGAAATAATAATAACAATAATTATAATAATCATAATAGTGGTAGTAGTAGTACTAGTAATGATATATAGGTGTTGTGATTGTTGTATTCTTCATAGAGTCACAGAATCATTTAGGTTGGGAAGGACCTCAAAAATCATCAACTCCAAGCTTCGTCCTTAATGTTTATTGTCTATTATGTTTATTATTTATTATTTTGGAACTTAGGGTCACATGGATACCACAGAGAAGCCAAAGGATATCTGGGCCCAAGTACTAAGGAATGTGAATGTGGCTCTCAAACTCCAGCAGGACTTGTGCTGCTCTGCACTGCAGACACAATTCCCAGCAACACCTCCCTACACCCACCAGAGACCAAAAATCACTCCTTGGGAAAATATCCTGAGCTGTGCAGTGAAGTTTGGTGACTAGGACATGTCCTGCAAAAATGAGCCATTCCTTTGCCCTTCCCTGGAGGTTTTATTGCCCCATTGAGGACACTTCAGGGCTGTTTCTCAGTTGTTCAGCTGCAGGACTGATAGAACCTAAAGGGCTTCTCAGTCTATCTTCTACCTGATGAAGAAGAATCTTCTGCTCTTCTGAATCTTTCCTCATGGTGAAGAAAATATTCAGAATAATTACCTTCCAATTTGTGCTTCTCTTGCTCTACATTTAAACCAGCAGGTTTTTCCTGGAGCTTTATGTCACCAGATCTTTTAGTCAGGTCTCTACAGGAAGGGAGTCCCCTCAAAATGATTCCTGGCAATTGGAAAAATTTTAGGCTCTCCCAAACTCTGCTTGTAAACCTTTATAATCACTGCAACAGAGCAAATGTCCACAGAGGAGGTTTTCTTTTGCTGCTTTTTATAAATGCAGACGGCTTCCAGGCGCAGTGAAGGGAACTGCTGGTGCTGGGATGGGGGAACAGCAGCCAGTGAGGGTTTTATGTTAGTAAACTTTCCCCTCCCATGCAGGATTAGGGTTTCAGAGTCACTGTGGACAGCCCTGCTTCTGCTTAGGATCCCGCATGACAGATCCTTACTTTTAAATATATATAGCCTTGCCTTTGCAGACATTAAAACAGGCAGTCTGTCAACCCAGGGTGATGTATTAGACTTGTAACAACTTGCAACAGCTTACTCCGGAAATCTGATCCAGACAAAGGGAAAAACCCACTGCTCAGGCTGTATCGAATCACACTGGCACGGGCTGGAAGTGCTGCTCAGTAGCAACATCTAGTGACGCTTTTGTGCGCTAAAAACCAACCAAGTGGCTTAGATTCTCATGTAGCGAACAGCAGGTTGGAGGGATGGACTGTTGAGCAGCTCCCTTGAGGTTAAAAGGCACATGATTCCAGACGGGAATCTCTGGATGTGGTTTAGCCACAGTCACAAGTTCTTGGCTGAACAAGATAATTCCCCTGAACCCCCTTTCTGTACCTCCCAGCTGACCTTGGCACACAGTTTATAAGGGATAACAGGGACACAGGGACCTTGGATAAGGCTGAGAAGGGACACATATTTCTTGGCCTTGTTTCTCCCACCAAAATTCTGGTTGTGCTGGTTCAGCCCCTTGTCAGTCCTGTGTTTCTACAGACCAGTGAGACTGCAGTTACCTGTTTCATCCAGATGAAAATGGCTTTATATGGTTTTAAACTGAAAGAGGGCAGGGTGAGATGGGATATTGGGAAAGAATTTTTGGCTGTGAGGGTGGTGAGGCCCTGGCACAGGTTGCCCAGAGAAGCTGTGGCTGCCCCATCCCTGGAAGTGTCCAAGGCCAGGTTGGATGGGGCTTGGATCAACCTGGGATAGTGGAAGGTGTCCCTGCCCATGGCAGGGGGTTGGAATGAGATGGTCTTTAAGGTCCCTTCCAACCCAATCCATTGTGTGATTTCATGATTCTGTGAGGTGCTGGGGTTGACAGAGCTCAGGTGGGAGATACAGAACTGTGGAAAGACCATCATGAGCTAGGGAGCATCTGATTGCCCTGTCTGGAGATGTGTTATTGATTCCAGCAGTGCTTCCATGGGGTTGCTGGCCATGGCATAGACAGGTCTTACTAAACAAAGCCTTGACAGAACCAGATAAGCTCTGATGAACCTTTATCCTCTCCACTTGCCTTGGAGAGAGGGAAGTCTTTGCAGCCCTGACAAGGTATCAGCAAGGGCTGGGAGGGATGTCTGCAGCTGAGGAAAGAGGAGGGAGCTGGTGCCTGATGAAGGTGCTGATTGTCCTCACAATTCCTTCTGCTCATTCTCCAGGTGCCTATTCCCTGTCCGTGAGAGACAGCAACTCTGCCCAGGGGGACATCATCAAACACTACCGGATCCGCTCCTTGGATGATGGGGGGGGATATTACATCTCCCCCAGGATGACGTTCTCCAGCCTGCCAGAGCTCATCCAGCATTACTGCCGTAAGTTGTCTGCCTTCCCTGATGGATTTGTGCCCCAGAAGAAACTGGGGACAGAGGGAGGAGGAGAGGCTTGTGAGACATCAGTTCTGCTCCACCCACTGTCATGGGCCAGGTGCACTCCTACAAGCAGAGCTTGGATACCCATGTCCTGGTTTTCATTCTGAGAAACTACAAGGGTGAGCTCTGCCCACAGCCCTAAAATCAGGGAATGTCTCCCATAAGGAAAGGAAAGACATGAATGCTGGTGGGACATGCAGGAGAGATGCTTGGGAAGCAGGGTTTGGCCTAACTGAGCAGAATAATTTACTCCTCTGTGGCTCCCTTTGAGCTTTTTCCTTTCATTGGATCTGTTTTGGGTGCCTTGATCCCTGTGGCTGAAACATTTCATGGAATCATTGAATTATTAAGGTTGGAAAAACCCTCTAAGATCAAGTCATGTCCCCAAGTGCCACAACTACACAGCTTTTAAATCTCTCAGGAACAGTGATTCCACCATTGCCCTGTGTGGCTGTGGAGGTTTTCCTATGGACTGATTGTTCCTGGCATGTGTAAATGGAGGAGGAGGAGGAGGAGTAGTTTAGCTCTGCCATCCCACTGAACTGTCCTGTGCTTCATCCTCACACAGAGAGAGGGGATGGCTTGTGCCAGCGCCTCACAGCTCCCTGCATATCCCTGGTTCCCCAGAGACCCTGGGCACAGGACGAGTGGGAGATCCCACGGGAGTCTCTGAAGCTTGTGAAGAAGCTCGGCAGTGGGCAGTTTGGGGAAGTGTGGATGGGTGAGTATAATTCCTCAGATTTCAGGGAAGAAATATATGAAGAGAGGAGATGGAAAACCCTCTTTCCCTAAGGCTATTCTGGGAGTGGGAATTCTTAAGTATGGACACTTATTTATGGGGACACACAGTAGGAGATGCCATATTCCTGGGAAGGACTGGACAGCTTGTGTTTGCACAGATCGGTGGCTGAAGCAAGTATTTCACAAGCTGGAGACGTGGTGGGTGTGGAAGTAACTACATACTCATCTCCTGAGAAATGCTCTTATTTTTCCTATGAACCCTGGGCATGGTTGTAGGTATCACACAGCAGGGTAGCTGGGTGATATTTCCCCACTTTTTCTGCTTCCCTGTTCCACTTTTTAACCCAGATCTGAATCCCTGATGCCTTCCTGCCCACCGCTAATCAGTGGGAGAGGAAGTGGAGTGAGCTCAGCTTCCTTTGCTGTCCTCTCTGTGGTTACTGGTTGCCTTGGCAATTGAGATTGTGGACAGGACCAGGCAGAGTTCATGTCCTGACTGCAGAGTCCTGGCTTTTTTCATGGCCTTTGGATCATCTGAGAACCCAGCTGGTGGGAGGCCCCAGGGGTTTCACCCAGAAAGAGTCTTGCAGGGTTGGGAGGACTGTGTGACGACGGGCTCATTCCATGGGCAGGGACGATCCCTGATGCAGCTGCATGGATTGACAGTTGTGTCTCCCTTCTCCTCTCACAGCTGCTGACACTGGGATTTACCATGTGTTTCTTTATGAGAGATCCAAGCTGTTGCTGTGGCTTTCTGCTCCTTGATCCATGAGCTTTTCTCCTTATTGCCCAGCCTGATAGAGCCCACAGAGAACCCAAAATTCCTCAAAGCATCATTCTCTTTCTGCAGGCTATTACAAGAGCAACATCAAGGTGGCTGTGAAGACCATGAAGGAGGGCAGCATGGATCCTGATGCCTTCTTGGCAGAGGCAAACTTGATGAAGAAGCTCCAGCACAACAAGCTGGTCCGGTTATATGCAGTGGTCACCAAGCAGCCCATCTACATCGTGACAGAGTACATGGCCAATGGTAAAAACCCTCACTGAGGTCTGTGGAGGAGGGTTTTGTACCAAACCTGTAAGCAGAAGGACTAAGAAACCCAAAAGTTTGTTTCTACTACACAAAGGGACTTTTTGGGTGATGAAAAAAAAGCTGCTTCACGTGATGGTGATGGTCTATTTGAAAAGCATTTGAAGTTCTCATCTCTACTGTTCCTACTGCAAGTTTGTGTCAGATTTTTACTCCCCTCGTGGTGAAATTGTCTTTTCTTTTTCCCCTCTTGTCTATAAGGATTTGAGTGATGAATGCCCAGCAGTTTGCAACAGGTCTGTGCAAAATAGAGGAGAAATGGAGCTGAGTTTGGGGACTTTTCTAATGGGCAGATGCTCCAGCAGGCACCCATTCTGGTTCCTCAGACTTTCTCTAGGATGCAGGCAGATGTGTTGCCTATATTCTGAGAAGCACCAGGGAAAACAAATGTATAGATTTATTAATTAGATTTATTATTCATGATTCATTCAATTTATAGAAGAGTTTCAGCAGCATCTCCTCTTTGGCAGGGTGTTTGCTGGATTACTTGAAGACAGAAGAAGGAAGCCAGCTGAGTCTCCCCAAGCTCATTGACATAGCTGCTCAGGTTAGTGAGTGGCCACTGGGAAACGGGCTCAAGATTTATTATGGCCTCTGTGAAATTCTTCCAAGTCTGAAGTCTGTCAGAGTGTGGATTTCATGGAGGAAAACAGCTCCTCCTGGTGTGTCCTCTTAGGATTTCTCTCCAGCCCTCTCGTATCGATGTGCATGTGAGCTCAGCAAAGCTCAGCTGTCCTCAGGACAGCCCCGGGGAGCTTTGTGCAGTGCTAGAGATCTAGAGTTTGGGGGGATTTTAGGGGGGGTGGGTTTGTTTTGGTCTGTTTTTATTTGTTTTGCTTTCCTGGCTTGCTGAGCGGGGAAGAAGTTTGTTTTTCTTTTAACAAAAAGGAGGAAAAGCGCAATGAACAGTTTTTTAATGTAGACACACACTGGCTTTCAGCAATTTTTCCCTTCTGATGATGAATCACAAAGGATGTTCTGACCCTCAAATCTGGGAATGTTGTTCCTTATGAGAACAAACCTTTATCTTTGTAGGGTAAAGCGTCCCCAGGCTGTAAATCTTAATAGCTGCAGCTGCACAGTAACATTTTAGTCCAGAAGTGACTCTAAACACAAATAGGTCAAAGTTAGAGAAACCCTATGAAGGATGAGAATGGTAAAATCACTCCACTTTGGTCCTAGCCAGAAGCTGCCAGAGTTGGGCTCACCCAGAGCAAAGTTAGGCTAATTAGGAAGTATCGGGAAAAAAAACATGAAGCATCAGGGTGAGTACAACTGAATAAAGGACTGGGATTTACCCATAAAAGCATGAAACTCTGTGGGTCAGAGTGAGCCTGAGGAAACAATGTTTAAAGGCTGGTTGGCTGGTTCCAGCCATTATACAGAGTTATTTTTTTATTTAATTAAAAAACTGGAGGATCTTAATATTTGAACAAATGTTTTATGACAGCAAAAATGTAAATACTTTTAAGTAGTGCCACTTTCTGTCATTTTTGCTTTGCACCATTCAAACTGGTGGAGAGGAACACATTTCTGTTCCTTCCTTCTTCACTACTGATAAATCTTCCATATCTGCAGCTTTATCATTGTTGATTGGGGGAGGTTATGGGGCTAACTATACCCTCACTTACATTAATTAAGAAATTAATTTCTTAATTTCTCTTAATTCCTCCCCTCCTTCTCTCTTTAACTCCTCACTTCCCTCCCTCCCTTTTTCATTCTTTCATTCCCTCTCTTGAAAGTTGCAGCCTGAAGTGTGTTTTAAGTTCCTGATGATAAGGAAAATGACCCAAATTCATCTTACAGAGCCCTTGGGATTAGTGGGAGCATTCCCTAGAAATTGGTTTGATGCTTTTCTATGCCAGAAGAAAGTGCAGTGGCCAGAACAGTCTGCATGGGAGTGACCCAGAGCAGTGTTGTAGAATCACAGAATCACAGAATGGTTTGGGTTGGAAGGGAGCTGAAAGCTCATCTCATTCCAATCCCCTGCCATGGACAGGGCCACCTCCCACTATCCCAGGTTACTCCAAGCCCCATCCAACCTGTTCTTGGACACTTCCAGGGATGGGACATCCACTGTCTCTCTGGGCAAACTGCACCACACACCAGGACCAGGAGAATTGAACACAGACCAACCCCCCCCACACCAAAGATGTAATAACCCACAGAAGTCACCCCCAGCATGGTGGTAGGAAGGATTTTGCCCATCCCTGAGGAATGGGTGTCAATTGGAAGGACAGCTTTCCTCTTTCCCCCTCCCACCCCAGCACCACCTCCCCAGGGCATGGATTGAAACATTCACAGGGTATCTGCAGGAGGAGGAGGAGGAAAAGGCAGTGTTCTGAGCTATTGTGCAATGTGTTTATCTGTGGTGCTGGACTGGCATCACAGCCCAACAGGCACCAAACCCTCTCAGGCACAATATTTGACCCAGTGACATCCGTCAGAGCTAAAATTAGAAATCTTTGGGCTGAGGCTCTTGGTCCTGTGGTCAGTCTCGAGGGTAAAAGCTTGAAAACACTCTGGGCTGGAGCAGGCCCATCACCAGGTACTATCTCATTAACATCAGGACAGGAAATTACATCAGTTCTTCCATTTTCCACTGCAGCAAGCAGCACTCACACTCAAGGGGTGTTGACACAGGTTAGAAATGCAGCATTGGAAAGTACATGTGAGTATCCTGTTTGAAACCACATGTAAGCTGAGATGATGATGTGAATCTGAATGGAGTGGAAAATTGCTCTGCCCTCACCCACAGGCACATCAAAGCTCTAATATATGCTAACCATTGCTAGCAGGGACTGCATGAATCCAACTCCCCAATAAATGCCCAACCCAAAACCTAGACTCAAACTTGCAATCTCTTTTTTTATCAATCTCTCTTTTCAAGCTCACAGCACTCATCAATCAAAGATTGCTGCTGTCATTTGTAGAGGCTCATCACACCAGGCACTTCGATTGGATATTAGGAAGAAATTCTTCCCTGTGAGGGTGGTGAGGCCCTGGCACAGAGAAGCTGGGGCTGCCCCATCCCTGGAAGTGTCCAAGGCCAGGTTGGACAGGGCTTGGAGCAACCTGGGACAGTGGAATGTGTCCCTCTGCCTGCATCAGAGAGGTTGGAACTAGATGACCTTTAAGGTCCCTTCCAATCCAAACCACCTTGTGATTCTATGATTTCTTGATGACCTCCCTGCTACAAGGAGATAAATATTGCAAGATGGTCTTAGGAGCAAGAACCTCTCAGAGTGTAATTTGGAGATGGTTGAAGAGGGTAGCACATGCCCAGGACAAAGGATTTTTCTGGACATACACTCTCTATTTAGGTCTTATTTCTATGGATATCTGTGTCTTCTGAACTTACACATCCTCTTGGTATCAGAGGGGAAAACTGTGCTGTAGGGAGCTGGGGGCGTTCACCTGGAGAAAGCTCCAAGGAGACCTCAAAGCCCCTTCCAGTGCCTAAAGGGGCTCCAGGAGAGCTGGAGAGGGACTTTGGACAAGGGGCTGGAGAGACAGGACAAGGGGGAATGGCTTCCCACTGCCAGAGGGCAGGGTTAGATGGGATATTGGGAAGGAATTGTTGTCTGTGAGGGTGGTGAGGCCCTGGCCCAGGTTGCCCAGAGAAGCTGTGGCTGCCCCATCCCTGGAAGTGTTCAAGGTCAGGTTGAATGGCACTTGGAGCAACCTAGGATAGTGGAAGGCTCTCCTGTCCATGGTGGGGGATTTTAAGTAGATGACCTTTAAAAGTCCCTTCCAAGCCAAACTGATCTCTGATTCTATCACTAAGCTTTTTCTTTTCTTAATTCACATATTTATTCTGGAGTGTTTATGATTAAAATCCCCACCAGAGAGGAGAGACTTGTGGCAGAAACTGGGAATCCAGTGATGTGGTTTCAGCTTCACTTCAGCTTTCTGCCTCTTGCTGCAGACAAGACACAGCTCACGGCTGTAACTCTGGAGCAAAACAGAGAGTAGTGCTTTTGTTCTGCTTGACTTGTCTGATCAAAGCTTTCAGGCCCTGTCTGTGCTGGCAAAGCTGAATGTACGTGGGAATGTACAGCTGGAATGTAAAAAGCACATGTACATGGGAAATATCTATTTATTAATATATCTGTCTGTCTGTTGATCTGCCTACCCGTTCATTCATTCATGGAGCACTTATTCATGTCCATGCACGTGGAAGCACGTGAGCAACCCTGTGCTTTGTAAAGGTGGGTAAAAGGTAGCCAAGATTTTCGTGGGGAGGTGATGATGAAGATAGACTCTTCCTCCTCTCCAGGTGGCAGAGGGGATGGCCTACATCGAGCGCATGAACTTCATCCACCGCGACCTGAGAGCCGCCAACATCCTCGTCTCAGAGACCCTCTGCTGCAAAATCGCTGATTTTGGACTGGCCAGGATCATTGAGAACGAATACCTGGCACAGGAAGGTGGGTGTTGTTCCCAGAATTGCCCCACCAGCACATTGCCCTTATCTCCCATCCCCTTGCCATGTAGACATTCCAAGATCCTGGGCTGGGATCAGGCACTGGGCACTGATGGTGTGAGACCTGAGCCCACGTTGCTGCTGCTGTCAGCACCCAGGCGGGGCACAGAGAAAGAAAGAGTCAAAAATTGGCTCCTCGGCGAGGCAGCGGCACTTGGGGAGAATAAAGAACAAATGAGGCTTGCAGAGGGAAATGGGAAGAAATCTTTTGGCACCGTTTGGAGGAATCCTGCAGAATCTCAGGTTGGCTTGCTGGAGAAATGTGACCCTCTGCTGATGAAATCAGCTGTGTCCACATGCTCAGGTGGAGTCAAGTCCAAAGGGAAGGAAACAGGAGGAGAATTTTGTCATTGCCCTGCAGAGGGGAGCTGGAGCCATGAAACTGGACCCAGCAGCAGTTTCCAGGTGACCCAGGCAAAGCAAGCCCAGACCAGATCAGATCCCTTCTATAACAGAGGGACATCTTAGAAAAGACAGAATTATGGAATCGTTAAGGTTGGAAAAGACCTCTAAGATCAACGAGCTCTGAGGTCAGATATGAGATTAAATTATTCATATTGCAAAGAGATCAGGGAAACAAGCAGAAGGGATTGAAATAAAGCAATTAAGTCTGGCATAAGTGGGACTTGTTGGAAGATTCCTCCTCTAGAGTTGGGATCAAGTGAAAATTCCCCATAAAAGTATTCTGGGGAAAGAAAATTGAATAGATTTTTTTTTTGTGTGTGAGATAGGAAACTTTTCTTTCAATTTCCTGTCCCAAAACACTTAATGATAACAATTTTGCCCATTTCAACATGCAAAACTATTTCAAAGTAGTAAAAGCTCTCAAATATAATTTGCAAAACGTCATGAAAGGGAACTGTGACTTTGCTGCAATTTTTTAAGGCAGTTTTTATTCTTAAGAGAAGCTTTGATGAAATCAGTATAATTGTGTTAATAACCAAAGGAAGTACTTTTCCAGTGGAAAATAGCTTCTACTAGCATTTTCCCAGCTAATTTTACTCTGAAATAACAGCTGCCCCTCTGTCTGCTTTGAGCAATTTTCACTTCATAGATTGCATTTCTGAGCCTCATCAGTCAGAGTGTGATGTGCAACAGCCAAGGCGCTTCTTTCACACCCTGCAGTTGGATTTTCAGTCCTGAAAGGATGTATATAAGTAAAAATGTGGTTTCCTCTACAGTCTAACAACATCAGTTCCCACTTATCAAGGCAGTTTGAGCTGGTTTTTTTTTGGTTTTTTTTGGTCTTAGCTAAACTGAAACATCAATCTTATGGTCATTGCTGTCCACAGTGGGCTATGCTGCTTTCAGAACTGGAGAGTTTATATTTGCTGTGTCATTTATGCACTCATAAATGTGATCTCATAAAATCGTAGGATACCAGGTTGGAAAGGAACCTCACGGATCATCTGATCCAACTTTTCTTGGCAAAAGCCAAAGAAAATCTGTACAGAATAAAATCCTACAGTTGTCCTCTAATAAAGCTGACAGAGACATCGTTTGTGAGTACCCCATCCAGCTCTGGGACTTCCAACATTAGAAGATCATGAGCTGTTGGAGCAGGTCCAGAGGAGGCCATGCCGATGATCCAAGGGCTGGAGCCCCTCTCCTATGAAGAATCACAGAATCATAACCAACAGAAACCAGGGATCAGTTTTGGGGAACTGACTGCTGTGCCTGTGGCACATGAGGGAGATGCTCAAACACCAGGTGCTATTTCCCTTTGTTTCCTCCGGACAGGTGCGAAATTCCCGATCAAATGGACGGCACCAGAGGCCATTAACTATGGAGTTTTCACCATCAAATCTGACGTGTGGTCCTTTGGGATCCTCCTGACAGAGATCATAACCTATGGCAGGATCCCTTATCCAGGTACAGTGCACTGGGAATACAGGATTTGTCCATGGACTTCCAAGCATCTGGTGATGCTTTAGGCTTGGAGGCGCTTATTGAAATGTGCCCAGACACATATAAGTGTCTCTTAGAATCATAGGATCATTTAAATTGGAAAAGAACTCTAAACTGAGCCCAACCATTAACCCAGCACTGCCCAGCCCAACACTAACCCATGTCCCCAAATGCCACATCCTTACATCTTTTAAATCCCTCCAGGGATGGTGATTCAGCCACTTCCCTGGGCAGCCTGTACCAGGGCTGGACAACCCTTTCAGGGAAGAAATTCTTCCTAATATCCAATTTAAACCTCAGCTAGTGCAACTTGAGACTCTTTCATCTTGTCCTGTTGCTTATTACACGAGAGAAAAGACCGAACTCCACTTGTCTCCACCTTCCTGTCAGGGAGTTGCAGAGAGCAAGAAGGTCCCCCTTGAGCCTCCTTTTCTCCAAGCTGAACCCCCCCAGCTCCCACAGCTGCTTCTGGTGCTCCAGCCCCTTCTCCAGCAATATTGCCCTTCTCTGGACATGCTCCAGCCCCTCAATGTCTTCCTTGTGATGAGGAGCTCTTCACGCTGAGTTTCCTTTTCTGAGGGTCCCACAAGCCCACAGGTTATACCTGTGCTAAGCTAAACTTACAGAGGGGAGTCAGGGAGGGGACAGAGGGATGGAGGAAGGATCACAGCCCTGAAGAAGGGTTTGTTCTGCAGCCTCTTGTGCCCCTCCAGCTCTGCCTGGCTGGGAGCTGCTGGGAGCACCGACCTTCACCCCCAGGACGCTGAATAACTCCTGCTGGGCTGTGTTTCCCTCCAGGGATGACCAACCCCGAAGTGATCCGCAACCTGGAGCGTGGCTACCGCATGCCCTGCCCGGAGCTGTGCCCCGCGGAGCTCTACAGCGTCATCCTGAAGTGCTGGCGCAGCAAACCCGAGGAGCGCCCGACCTTCGAGTACCTGCAGTCGGTGCTCGAGGACTTCTACACGGCCACGGAGAAGCAGTACGAGCCAGAGCCTCAGCAGTGAAGCCACCGCCCACCAGCACCTGGCAACAGGGCTGGAGGGAAGACACCACCCTGTGGTACTTTCCTTTTCTCCCGTGTGCCGCCCACGATGCGCTGGGAGACAGGGAATGAGGAGGGACACGATGCTGCCGGCTCTGTGGTTGTCGCAGAGACTAAAGAGGAGGCTGAGAGATGTCACAGCTCCTTCCTCATCCGCCCTGGAGGTCTGTACCCACTTTGCAGACATCTCCTCTGCCAGGAAGGACAGCTAATTTCTTCGTGGCCCACTTGGATACAGAAAAGCCCCTCAGCCCTGCAGCTGCAGCCTTGGGAAGAAGGGACCATGGCCGGGGTGGGGGTGGTGGCGGAGGATGCAGAATCTTCCCCCATTTCTGATGCCACTGCTGGCAATACTACAACCCCCTCCGTGCCACGGGCAGGGGTGGGAGCGTGTCCTGTCTGCACCTCCTTGGGCCACACCAGGCTTCCGAGCTCTGGAGAAATCTCTCCAGGTGATGCCCCCACTCTTTCCCAAGTCATTAATAAAAACCTGGATACCACCATTTCACATTTTTTCATGCGGGCATCAAGGTGAGAGTGAGCACCTGTGCTTCCCGTGCCCGCCTCCATCTCATGGAGAAGGGAGAGGCTGCGGGGCTTCCCGGGAAGCACGGGGTGGTAGCCGGCGTGGGAAGGGAGGGATTCCCGAGGTGCAGCCCACCGGAGGCAGGAGAGACGTTCGTAGTGTGGCCACGAGATGTCCCTCCTTCCCAGCATATCCGAGCGACTCCTGGGAATCAAAAATATATATAATAAAAAACCTCAGAAATAAACCCCCTCCTTCTTGTCTGAGCCTTCACTGCACAAACTCCTGGTGCAGCATCACGTCAGCCCCCCGTCCCTCTCTGTACCCAGCACCAGGAGGGTTCAAATGCCACTTCCTTACTTTCTGGTGCGTCTCCGACCTGCAGCTCCAGGGGGAATTCCCACAACAGGCTGCAGAGTGGTCTCCAATCAGGAGTTTTACCGGACTAGAGAGTAGAGAACGAAGAAATAAGGTACAGATAGCACATGGAAGGGGTGTGAGGACCACAGGAGTGAGCACCAAGCTGGGACACAGGTGGACTCTCCTTCAGGTTACAATGTTGAGAAATATCTCCCCAGATTGTTTCATCTGCTGTTTTCTACCCCACAAAGTAGATTTTGAGTCCAACTGGAGAGGATGTATTTCACAGTGTAAGAGGGATGCAACAAAAAAGAAACAGCAGAGATGAAATGAGAAATCTCCAGGGAGACCTTATAAACATCAAAAGGTACTTATAAGAAAGGTGGGGACAGACTTTTTGGTAGAACCTGTGGGATAGGACAAGGTGTGATGGTTTTAAACTAAAAGAGGGTGGATTTAGGACAGTTAAAAGGATGAAATTTTTTACGATGAGTCTGGTAAAACACTGGCACAGGTTGCCCAGAGAAGCTGGGGCTGCCCCATCCCTGAAGGTGTTCAAGGCCAGGTTGGATGGGGCTTGGAGCAACCTGGGATAGTGGGAGTTGTCCCTGCCCATGGCAGGGGGTTGGAACTGGATGATCTTTAAGGTCCCTTCCAAACCAAACCAAACCATTCCATGATTCCATGACCCATCTGCCAGCAAAAATACCAGACCATCCCCAACACAGGACACAGAATTACTTGTTCATGCCACTGCTGCAAAAGAACCTGGGAGGAAAAGGAGTAGGAAAATTCTCCACAAAATTTAAGGACAGCTGGGCAGCAAATATCAGTCCAAGGCCTTTATCTTCAGCACCAGAATGTCCCCGTCTGTCACCTGTAATGAGACAAAATTACTCTCCCTGATGCCAACATCACTTCCCAAGTGTATTCCCATGGGATAAGGTGCTTGTGTTGGCATGAACAGCATTTTGCCTGGCTTTAAATGCTATTTATTTCCCCCCTTTGCAGACCCACAGAAAAGAAGACTCCTAGACTCAGAAGAAGGGAACTGAGTGAGGTAATCCAGCCTCAGAAATCCTAGATCTAGAGGAGAAACCCTAAGGTGTCCAGGATTTTTCCATAGGGCTGGTGCTTAGGGGTCTGTGGGAGACCTGCACTCCACTAGGACTGAACTGGAGCTGGATGGGAAACACTGGACTGTGGAAAAGATCTCCATCTTGACAACCTGCACCCCATGAACACAGCGCTAGTGAGTCCTAGAACTAATTCAAGATGAATCAGGTTTGGTCCAGTTCCTTCATAGTGCCCAAGAGACAAGTTGCATGTGCTATAATTATACAAAACCGATTTTAAACCACAAAAATAAAGCCATTTATTCAATAATTTCAGTGGACCTGAAGGAACAGTCTTGAACTCCAGCTACCAGGAACTCTGTGCAGGACTAGCAGATTTCTGTTAATGAGGTGATAGGCAGAAAATAAATACAGATGAAAGTTATTTGACTCCTTGGCTGTTAATATGTTATGGAAGTGAAAACTGTGGACTATTTGTGCTGGAACAAACCAGGAAGAAGAGTTGCAGGGTGTCTGCTGAGCACTTGTACATTGCATTATCACCCAAGGCCAAAGTGTCAAGTATTGTAGCTCAATTTAGAAAGGAAATGGATATTTTTATGGCCAGTGGCAGCACGTGAGCAAGCCTGGGGTGAACATAACAAGAGACTGTAAGCTCTGCTTCCTCTACACGAGACACCACAGCCTTTTTTGTTCATGCTGCACAAACATGTGTTCAATTTGTTCCCTGGGGCAGACACTCACCTGGCTCCACAGTCTCCTCTATGAAGCCCTGGAAGAAGCCACTGGAAAATTTTCCCCTGCTTAGAGGAGTGGGCTGGGGCTGTGCCACCAAGATGAGCCTCTCCAGGGGATGGAGAGAGAGGTGAGATCCATGAGCAGCCATGGTTTTACACAGTATCCACCAAAACCACTGGGAAATGGGTTTCACAGCTCCACCACAGCAGGGATAGAGCAGCTGGAGAGAAAAGGAGCTGCACTCCAGCCTGCACTCTGGACATGGAATCAGGGATTTCAGTAAAAAAAAAAAACACACAGGTGTGAAGTGGGATGGTGTTCACTGTGACCTCCAGCCCAGGAAGCTCTGGGGGACCAGGATGTCTCAAAAGCCACCAGGAACCTCTGGAAGAGCCCCTTCAGCCCCATACCAACCTGGCAGCCTAAGAGGTGTCTCTTCATCAGGGGTGAGCTCCAGCCAGAGGCTCCCTGGTGAGTGTTAGAGCAGGAAAAACGTGATAAAAGTGATCCAGGCTCTCAAATTCACTCCTTGAACCTAACCAGGAAGAACATGTCGGGCTGTGCAAAGGTATTTTACAAGATGTGAAGCAATTCCTGCCTCAGACAGAGTATGAACCCCCTGAATGGCCCAGACAAGGATTAAAAGAAGTACCTAGTACTATGTATCTTTAGATAATCCTTTCAGTTCTTCCCCAGGTGCCACTGCAATGGGCTTTCCAATTCTTGTACTGAAAGGCTCAGATCTCCATGACTGGTCTCTGCTCCTGCTTTTCCATTCCACCTTGGTTCTGTTAATCCACTCTCATCCTGGTTGAAATCTCCTCTGTGTGGGTAATGTCTGGTCCTGTGTTGGTGCTGAGTTTGTTGTCATTGACACCCTGTTTACAAGTGGTTTGAGGCTCTGGAGGGAAGGTTTCTGTGGTATTTCTCAGTTCTTCACCTTGCAGATGTAGAAATACCCCCATGGCTGCGATGTAAAACCTTCTCCAGGCAATAGCTATGCACTGAGATATCTTGGCAAAACGAGAAGTGCATCTGGAATCTCGGAGCCAGGGGGTGAGACAGCCATGGAAAAATCAGCAGGTGCTCAGAGGTGGGAGTAGGAGGGAGAGGAAAGGGAAACCAGTGGAAGGACAGGGCTGGGGGGAGCAGCAGCACTGAGGGGGCTTCTCTGATGTCTGTCTGGTGAGGTGTGAGCTCCAGCTGTGGCTTTTCCCAGAACCCAGGTACGTGGATTTTCTCATGGCTAATAAAAGGTTAAGCATAGCAGAGACTGTAGGCTTTCCTGAATGTCTTTAGGAAGCTGAGTTGAAGTCAGAGCAGGACAAGGAGAGATGATCCTTAAGGTCCCTTCCAACACAAACCATTCTGTGATTCTATGATTAGCTGGCATGGAAGAGCAGAGAAGGGAGAAGGAAGGACCACATGGCCCTACCCATGGGATAAAGACCTAGGACTTCTTAAGTGAGGCTCCTCTACCCTCTTCTTTCTCCCTGTGCTATATCAACACCCTGATCTGTCTGACTGGCTCAAACTGCAGCCCTGTGTGTGCAACACTCACGGCTTGGTTACATTTCCAGATCTCTGGATAATGGGGGAGCTGGTATCTTTTTTGGAAAGGAGGTTTCCCAGCAGTGAGAGATCTGCAACTACTTTACCAGGCTGCACTTAAGCCCTGGAGCTGCTAGATGGGCTTGGTCAGCAAAAGCAAAAGCAAAAGCATAGCAGGGATGTATCGAAGTTATATAACAGAATCAGAGATTCCTGGAATGGTTTGGTTTAGAAGGGAACTTAAAGCTCATCTTATTCCAGTCCCCTGCCATGAGCAAGGACACCTTCCACTATCCCAGGTTGCTCCAAGCCCTGTCCAACCTGCCCTTGAACACTTTCAGGGATGAGGCAGCCAAAATTTCTTCACAGCCAAGAATTTCTTCCTAATATCTAATCTAAATCTACCCCACTTCAAATCCTGGGATTTGGGTTTTTTCAATGATATACCATGCTGGGCTTTGTTTGGTCCTGAGCAGATCAGCACTGGCAGGCACAGCTCACCAACATGCCCTCTGCCATGTACCAGGACCTCAGGACCTCTCTCAGGGTGATAAATTGAGAACCCAAGTGTCTCCACCTTCTGTGCAGGACAGGGTGCCTGGAGCTTGCCACGCTGCCCCTGAAAATCAAGGCCTGGCTGCCAGGGGAGGGAGGTGGTGAGGAGCCCTCGCCTTGCTCTGTTTTCCCTCCACCCACACACAGCAGAGCAAATATCCCCTGGCAAATACTGCAGAGCAAACAAGGGCATCAGTGTCCTGCCAGGCTGAGCTCTGGCCTCCGAGCTGCTCCACCAAAGGGAACAATGACCACTTTTTGCCAAAGGGCTCACTCCCTGACCAGGCAGCTGGTCAGCCCAGTGCTGACAGCCAAGGGAGGCTCCACCTGCACTGCTTCCCCAAGGAGTCTTGGCTCAGAGCATTCCTAAGGCTGATGGAGCTCCAGGTGGGTCTGAAAAGCGTGGGTGGCCATCCCTGAGCACCCCAACCAAAGGACAGGTTGGGACCATGTGTCACAGCTAGGCTGGCAGAGGGCAGAGGTGTGTTACTGGTGGGAAGCAGAGTCCACAACAAATCTGCCCAAACAAAATCCTCTCCACCCCCACAGGTTGCTCAGTGCAACATTCCATCTCTGCCAGAAGCCAGAAAAACCCTCCATGGATAACAGGGCTTAAGAAGACCATTTTCCTTAAACACTCAGGGCCCGTGGCTGCTCCAGAGAGGTCTGTGGGATGTGTCACACACTCCTTTCGGTCCTGCTGGGCTGCAGGCAGAAGGGCTGGAGCTGTTTCTGGATGATTGCCCATCCCTCAGTGGTTTGAGTCAGGTGTTACAACACCATCCCTGGCTTTGAAAGTCTCTAAATCCCTGATTTCCTTGTTCTGATCTCCCAGGGCTCTTGCTGCACCCTTCCCCATGCCATCTGTGGTTGCCCACCACTGGAGACAGAGTGTGACTTGCCATGAGTTCTCCTTTCCTAGGCTGCTTCCAGACCTCCTTTCTCCAGAGTTTCCTTCCCCCTCCTCCCCCCCCCCCAATCTGTTCAAGGTCACTCCCAGTTAAAATTAGCAGCTTATTCAGCACTGGAGGGAAGGGGTGACCAACTGCTCTGGCCCTCACAATCCTGGGAGGTGGTGTCAGGGGATCCAACTCTGACTCCCCTTGGAGGTGAGAGAGCCTGGGCTTGCCATCTTCACGGTCATAAGCAAAGGATTTGCAGCCAGCTCACCCTCTCTGCCTTAAATCTGAGCTCCAGGTCTGTCAGCACAGCAGGAAGGAAGGAGCATTTCCCTGGAGTCTCCAATTCCCTCCACCATCCTCTGAATGCCAGATATCACCCTAATTGTACCACAGCCAAACATTTTACTGGCCACAATTGTCTCTGTGATAGCAAGAGATTTCCCTCAGCCTTTCAAATCTACATTTAACTCATCCTCACCTGAACCTTCTTTCTGGCCTCCTTATCTTTCCTTCCTTTTTTTCCAGGGCAGGCTGAAGCCACAGGGTGGAGACAGCAGAAGGGCAGCTACGGCAGTGGTGGGGGTTCTGTTGTGGTCAGTTCCCTGCCCTGGGTTCGGGTTGCTCAGGGTAGGGGTGGTGATGTCTGGTCCATCAGGGAAGGGCAGAGATGATAAAGGGAATGAGGGTCTCAATTCCAGATTGGTGCACAGCCCCAGAAAGCATTCCCAGTGTAACACTCACATGGCTTGTCCCTTTGTAATAAATGCACCAAAATTCAGTCCCAAGGAGAAAGAATGTCTGTCTTTTCTTCGTGTACCAATCGGGACAACAAGATCCCTTACAAAGCTTTGAAGAGCACCAGTTTTATTTCAATCTTTCATCCTGTCGTGCAGCTTTCATTCTGGTATTAGCAGTATGCCCCTTTTTTGGCTTCATGAGTGCATGAAACATTATTCCAGCTGGATTTAGACGTTGTAGCGGTCATCACTTCTCCATCAAGGGTAACAGGCAGTAACAGGAAAGTTGGGTGCAATTACCAGCTCACAGCGAAGTCTTTGAAGGATAAAATGTAAACAGGGTGCCCCATCCCTGGATGTGTTCAAGGCCAGGCTGGATGGGGCTCTGAGCAACCTGGTCAGAGTTGAAGGTGTCCCTGCCCATGGCAGGGGGTTGGAACTGGGTGATATTCCAGGTCCTCTTCCACTCTAACCATTCTAAACTATTGTATGATTCTATGATTTTTAAAAAAATAAATGTGATAAGGAAGGTCATAGTTTGAGGAATGCTCAGTGCACATGGGTGTGGGGCTGTTCACGTGGCCCCACTTGACCTGAAATGGGAGCCATCACCATATTGGTGTCTGGGAATGAGGATACCCAGGGAACAGGCTGCCCAGGGCAGTGGTGGGGTCCCCATCCCTGGAGGGATTTAAAAGCTGTGTGGATGTGGCACGTGGGGACACAGGTAGTGGCCTCGGCAGTGCTGGGTTAACAGTTGGACTTGATGATCTTAGGGGGCTTTTCCAACCTTAATGAGTCTATAAACACAAAGAGCCTCCAACCCAAAGCCATAATCCTTGACTGGGGCATGTGCTCTTGCAAGCAGAGGATTGTTCAGATGCTCTGAACAGGTAAATGTGAGACCCTTTCCTCCTGCTTTCTAATCCAGACCAAACCTTCAGAACAACTGGCCTGTCCCATCCAGGAGATCAGAAATTATTATCACATCTTGCCTCTCCCATCTTCATCTAAGTACCTTTCATTAAATCACAGAATCACAAAATGGTTTGGGTTGGAAGAGACCTTAAAGATCATCTCATTCCAATCCCCCTGACATGGACAGGGACACCTTCCACTAGACTTCGCCTTTGCCATCTTCAAACAATGAACCTTGAAAGCCTTCCTTTGGCAGAACAAACACTGCTAGGGCTGTTCTGGCTGGTGCTGACTCCCAAGTACCTTAAACTTTTGCACCTACTTGTTAAAGCCATACAGGTTAACAAAAAAAATGCCTCTTCTTTTCCCTAATCCTTAGGCCAGTTGGTCTGCTGTGGCCACATCCACACTATTAAAGTCTCACAGCCTCCAGAAGAGGGTGGATAGATCCAGAACATGTTTGGGGATTGACCCTAGTGTGTGCTGTCTTCAGTCTGATGCCCATAGATTTTTTGGGTCTATGATAATTGAGCTGGCTCAAGCTGGTGTTGGGAGCAGGTCAACAGTTTAGCAGAGCAGATGATCATGTTCCTGGCTGTGTTTGTACACCCAACAAACCAAATTTTGCCTGAAATCACCAGGTTTTCTCATCTGATGGATAGAACCACCTCACTCCACAGGCCAACACCACAGAGGAAGTCAACCATGTTAGACTGGGAAAAATCGCCTCTGCCATCAGTGGGCTGGGAATTATTTATCCCAGGTATTTAGATGTTCATGCAGGTTCTATACAGGCCAGGAGCCTCCTGTGCAGGCTGTATCTCTAGATCTCCTCCCCTTGAGCTGTGCAGGATCTCACTCAGCTCACGTTGCACCGTAGGTGGTCCCTCAGCCCCACCGCATGGTCGCTTCCCTCTGATAACTCCGAGGTCCCAAAGGTCACCCCAAGGGCAGTGGGTGGACATGTATCAAGCAGCCTCGACATGCTGCACTCCAGGAGTAGCTGTGTTTAGACCCAGAGGCTCTCTGATCTTCAATAACCTGGCAGCAGCTTGTAAACAGTGGGTTTGACGTGATAGCATCCTCGGTGAGCAATTTACACCCTTCCCCCGCATCCCCCTGCCCTTTTCTCTCAAAGTGGGAGTGAGAGCTTTGGGACTGAGAAGGAGAGGTGTGCTCAGAGCCAAAAATTGCTAAGAGAGGCTCAGCTCATGGCTGAGTATCAGCTACAGTGGGTTGGGGAGTAGGAAAAGGCTGAAGGAGTGGGAGCACTGATGTGTGTGTGTGTGCTCCACACACCTTTGTGTGCTAGAGAAGCACTTATAGGTGCTTCTAAATCATTGCCTTGGTTTGTCTCATGTGTTTGGTCTAAGAAAACTGGGACAGTGTGAGGTTGTGAAGCCTTTGGCATGCACCTGTAACATCTGAGCCCCAAGATGTGACCTGAAAATGTAAAGTTGTTTGTTGGATAAAAGCAACACCCACCAGGCTGAATATGACTCCAGTTCTGTAGAATCACAGAATGGTTTGGGTTGGAAGGGACCTTAAGGATCGTCTTGTTCCAACACCCCTGCCATGGAAAAGGACACCTTCCACTATCCCAGGTTGCTCCAAGCCCCGTCCAACCTGGCCTTGGACACTTCCAGGGATGGGGCAGCCACAGGTTCTCTGGGCAACCTGTGCCAGGGCCTCACCACCCTCGGAGGGAAGAATTTCTTCCCAATATCTAATCTACTCCATATTTGAAGCCATTCCCCTTTGTCCTGTCACTCCATGCCTTTGTCCAGTCTCTGTCCAGTTTCCCATCCTTCAGTTCCTTATACACAATTAAGGAAGGTCTGTGCCCTGGGTATGGGCTGTGTTTTACTCAGGGGGTTTCTCACAGCTTTGTCCCCTTGGATGCAAAAGGAAGGGATACTGGGATAATTCATTGCAGGGGAAATGCCCAACCAATGTCCCCTCTGAAGCAGGAGGAGCTCAAAAAGATGGATGGAGGGAAAGGGGATGACTACATTGCTCTGTATGTCACTGAAACATGGAAAAACTTCTTTAAAGTTCCATCTCCAAACTGTCCATCCTGCTTAGTCTGGTGCAGGTCTGGCTTGGCCTGGCCAGCACCGACCCAGGTGGGTCCCAGGCATAGTTTAGGGGTTATCATGAGCCAGGGACTACTCTCAAAGTCCCAATAGACATTTTGAGTCTGGCCATATTTTTCTGAAGGTGAAGAGAGCTTGAAAGAACGGATCCAACCCATGCTGCTCTGCCTGCCTGTGAGACCAGAGAGTCCTTCCACCTGGGAAGAAAGCAAAATATGAAGGCAGGAGAAATCAAAGAGCTCTGCAGCCCAGTCCCCCCTCTCCTTTTCCCCCAGCAATGCAGCGAGGTGAAGGCCACGGGGCAGAGCCCAGCTGTGCTGGCTCTTTCTAACGCAGTCTCCCATGAAATCCCTCCTCCTCCTCCTCCTCCTCCACCTCTCGCTTGAAGCAGGACGGCAAAACAAGCCGAGCGTATCCCTGCTCGCTCTGGAGCCGCTCCCGGTGCTCAAGGTAACCGGGAGCGCACATCTGTGTCCTGGCCCCCCTGCCCAGCCCTCGCCTCCCCACGGGAATGTTCCGTCCCCGAGCACAGGAGCGTCACGGGGGAGAGCTGCCTGCGTCAGGATCTCCTGCCACAGAGACCTTGACTCCTGCCTGGGAACGGGGACGACAGGCAGGGGCTGCGCTCACGGGCAAGGGTGTAACAACAAGAGGATGTTGGGATGCTCTGGTCCAGGGCCCCCTCTCGCAGCTGGTGGCTCTGGGGTGGTGCTTCAGTGGAGAAAAGAAGGTGCCAGATACCCCCAGCAGCAGGTTGAGTAGTTCTCATGGAATGTTTCATTTATAAGTAGTTCCCATGGAATGTTTATTTTAGACACCTTTTTCCTTCTTCCTTCAGACATAAGGGTTTGTGTCCCTTACCAGGCTCTGGTGTATTGTTTAAGGTCTTGCTGGTATAAAATTGGGTTTTCTTTCTGTCCATACAAGCATCCACACTGTTTTCATGTGGATTATAAACCTATCATGACTTTAACCCCACAAGACAAGGATTTTCCCAGGAATTCTGGTAGATACACTCAAGAGCTTTGGGGATCAAGCACATCAAACCAAGAGAAGGACCAAAAACCACAAGCTCAATCACTTTTTAGTGCTAATGGCCTGGACCTGAATGAGGACAAGGAAATATCAAGGCCCTACAATGCCTGGGGATGAGATGCTGAAGTGCACTAGAACTTGCACACACAACGGACAGGACAATGTCTCAGCCTTTGTGCAGTCCAGTCAGGCCACCAGTAGTGACAGTGGGGAAAAAACATCTTTTACATGCTAAAGAGAAATCTGTTCTTAGCCAGAAAAGGGTCTCTCCTTCCCTGGTTATCCACTGACCACAGCCAGCCCAGAGGAGATCAGGTCTCCTCCTCATGCCTTTGCTCCTTCAGCATTTTCTCTGAGGTGCAACATCTGCAAGGTGCAAGATGAGTACCCAGCAAGATGGAATAATTTCCCCTTCCCTATGTGAACAGGAGCCTCGGAGCTTTTGGAAGCTCAGCCATCCATGAGCAGGGCAGTCCCTTTGCCCCATGTCCTTGAGAGGAAAATCGAGGCACCAGAAAGCACCACAACGTCTCAGAGATAAGGCAGGACCTTAGTGGTCACCAAGACACATCTGAGCCTCTAAAAACACCTCACTGCCCTCTCCATCCAGCACAGTGAAGCTCCAAACTCAGCTACACACCACAACTAAGCAGTTGGCCCTCTGAGGCTCTTAACACAATGCTCAGCCCACACTGAGTAGGGAAACAACAGTATTTTGGTGAAATGTGATGTCCAGTCTACCCAGAAATGCTTCTTTTTGCTCCCCCACCTCCCCCTGTTGTTTCAGGGGTGTCTGCATGTCTGTCTGGTTTTTAGCTGCCTTTTTCTCAGCCCAAGCCAAGAGCAAGAGAGGTTGGCTGCCACTCTGCAAGAGGCTGTTTGGCAGGGAGAGCTGACATTAACTGCTGAGGCTATTTAAAAAGGGTGATTTCATCAGCAGAGGTATTTCTGCCCAGCTCCCTGCACGGCACTTTTGGCACTTTGCTGGAATGGGACCAGGGTGTTTTATCAAGAGGAGCAGGGAAGGGAAGGAAAGGGCAAAGCAGATGCGGGTGCAGATGAGAAAAAAAAAAAGAGAGGCTTCTAAGGCTCTTCCATAAAGAAAAGCAAGGAAGAGCAAAACAGAGTTAAAAATAATATCATGGCATGTTCTGGGCAGAGATACCAACATCCTAGGAAAAATATACGTGTTTGCTTTTTGCCAAGAGGGAAATAAAAGGGAGGACAAGGGAGGATGCTGAGGCTGTTCTTTGATTTGAAAATGAAACAAGGCCAAAGAGTAGAGACAGTCACTGGCATTTTTCAGCAGAATCTGCATTTTATAGCCAAAGCTGAAGCAAACTGGGCTTGAAACCTGCCAATTTGCTCTTAGGAAGAAGGGTCAAATCCTGTGCTGTGCTACCAAATATTGCTCATAGAGTCCTGTAAAGAAATCTGTGTAAATCCTTGGAGGGGATGAATGGAACTGATGTGAACTCTGCTTTTTGCTCTCAGTGGCTGTTGGTTCAGTCCCTTCTGCTGTCAAAAACAGCCATCACCATATAAGCATGAAGAGCCAATGTCATCCAAGAATTAAGTAGTAACTCTCCATCATTTGAGAGGGAGGTAGGTACAAGCATTCCTTTGAGGAGCTAACCATAAAGGCTTGTCTGGAAAGCCTTTTGCACCATTTTAACTTTATCTCTTCAAAACAGCTCTGGATTTTGTCTCAGCTGGTTGAAATTTTTCATGACAATCATTAATTCACTCAAAAATGCAGGTTTTGGCAGATCAAGTCTCCTTGCAAGTTCAGGCCAAATTTGGCAAGCTGTTTCAGCCACACAAAATACGGAGAAAACTTTGAAGCATTTTGCCCTGAGTTTCAAAATGGAATTTCTTGCCTTTTCTTTCTTGTGCAGTGGTTTTGCCTTGAAATGATGCTATAATCCCTTTATTCAAATTCTTGTGAGATGAAGCAATAAAACAAGAGAAAATGAAAGATTTGGTATAATTTCATTTGCCTGAAAAGAATTATCTGAATTCTTTGTGTGAGGAGGAAGGGATTTGTCCCTCAAACTAGAAGCCTCTTCCCTCCTCACTATTACCTGGATGGGCATGCCAGGACACAACACTTGGAAACAGGCACTGCAAAACAATAAATATCAGCTAAGCCACAGCTTAAACCTCTGGACAAAAGGAGGCTGAGGGAGAGAGAGCCCAGTTGTGCTGGTATAAATTACAGTCAGTCTGGGACTCCTGCCAGCAGAGTTTTCTCAAGGCAGGAATCACAGCTTTTCACCTCCAGCTTTGGGAGATGTCATGTGGGCACAGCCACCTTTAAAGCAGAGAAGTCTCCACCAGGAGATAGAGTTAAGTCAAAGTGAAGGGGCTCGTACCACCAGAGCTTGTTTCTTTGTGTGTTCCTGTTATCCTCTCCTCTCCATACTCTGATGCCAGGTCCCCTCTGCCTCTGGGAGTTTTGGATGGAGGGCACCTTAAAAATCATCAGGGACACCTTCCACTATCCCAGGTTGCTCCAAGCCCCATCCAACCTGGCCTTGAACACTTCCAGGGATGGGGCAGCCACAGCTTCTCTGGGCAACCTCTGCCAGGGCCTCACAGTCAAGAATCTCCTCCTAATATCTAATCTAATCCTGCCCTCTGTGAGTTTGAAGCCATTCTCCCTTGCTCTGTCACTCCAGACCCTTGTCCAAAGTTCTTGTCCTCCAGTTCCCTTTTTGGCTCCCTTCAGGTACTAAAAGGCTGCAAGAAGGTCTCCTGGGACCTTCTCTTCTCCAGACTGAACAATCCCAGTTCTCTCAGCCTTTCCTCTAACCATTTTCGTGGCCTCCCATTTCTTTCCTGCTCTAAATGTAAGAAGGAAGGTAAAGGAGCTCTTTGGAAGACAGGCCCCTCTTTCTTATGCCTTTCCCAAACTGCACTTGTTCATCATGAATTTGTAAACAAGGAGCAAGTGAAGCCATGGACTGAATAACACAGCTTGAGGAAGCTGAAGGGCTCTGAAAATCTGGGAGAAATGTGCAGAACAGTTGTGCAAGATTTGGTCCAAAATAAAAGATAAAGAATGTGGCTGCACCACAACTATAGACAGTCTTCTAATATACCTTGTGGGGAAACAGGAGCTAATATTTCTTTCACCCTTGGATTGGATCCTTCAGCTCAATTCACTGATAAAACATCAGTTTCCACTGCAAAATCTCAGTGTGGAAAGGGCTGAGCCACTGCTGTCTGCACAAACTTCTGGTGGTCCTTCAGGAAAACCTGCACACCTTGAGGTCCTAAACAGCTCCAGAGATTAGGAAGAGGGTAGTGAAGGGGATCTCGTAGCATAGGGATTCCTCATTCATTTTCAGCCTACAGTAGCTGCACTGGTGACCTTCTGTGGTCCATAAATATTGATTTTGGTCCATTCTCAAAAACCCTTTGCTGATGAGACACAAAAGCTGTCACACCAGCTCATGGATCTGCAGAAATTTTTGGAGTGCTCCTCCAAAGGACGGTCAGAAGACACACGTATAGACCATACAAATATCACTGCACATCTTCTCCCCTTCCCAGATAAATGACACCACTCTCAGCATTAGAGACAAAGGATCCCACAAGGTGCTCAACACCCATGTTAAGGCATTTGAATTCATTGTAAGTCTCTGGGTTCCACATTTAATTTTCTTCTTAATGCTTTTCTCCTTAACAAGTTTGTGCATGTATGTCTTCTTTTGCCCTCTTTAGTGGTAGAAATTGCTTTGTTATCACCAGAAGGAATGGCTGAAAACTGTAAAGCCTCCATGTTTTAGCTGCTAATGGATAAATTCCCTCTTGAAACAGAGTGGAGTCAGTGGAGCTTGGAGAGCAACTCAGCTGGATGAAGGTGTCTGCTTGAGCATGAGCTGAATCCCTCCAGGTTCTGCTGTCTGAACATCTCCAGTGACCACCACAGGACACATTAAACAGCCACTGTGAGCAAAAGGGAGCTGAAAAACTGCTTTGCTGAGAAATTTTTCAGTGCAAAGGCAATAAATGATTAAATCTTATCCTTAGGCTGGAGTCTGATCCAGAGGAAGTGTTGAAACATGTAGGAGGAGGCACAGTGTCTTCAGCTTTTGGAGGCTCCTTGTTGGACTGGGTTTTGCTTGGAGGAAGTGGAAAATCCTGGTGGCTGATGGAATTTGCTGTGCTCATTACACTGCTGTGGCACAGAGCAACTTGTGACAACAAAGGGACTAACATCCCTGAAAATCCCTGAAATCTCCACCTCTTGTTCCCTCCACCCAGTAAGCTCCATTTCTAGTTATCACGGGTGTTTTTGAAGAATTTCTTGGTTTGGGTGGGTTTTTGTTCCAGGAGGGTTAAAGGGACAATCAGCTCCTGGTTTGTTCTGGAGGAATAACGTTGGTTGCAATCAACCCTCGGTCACGAGGCACAGGAAGGGCAGTGAACGCCGGGGTAAAGGAGGAAAATTTGGACACTACAGATGCAGAGGGGTTGCCAGGAAACACTCAGAGGATATCTGAGAGGCAGTAGGGGAAATGACATGGAGGCGAGGTCTAATTTAGGCATGAACTATCCAATTTGCATTTATTATCCTCATCTCACTCCTTGCCCTTGATTTGGCCATTTTTAGATCCAGAACCTTTTCTCAGATATTCAGGATTGTTTTCATATTTACTTCAGCCATCCAAAGGTAAATGATCCTGTGTGATTTACTGCCTGGTCAGAAACCAGAGGTAAATGAAATCTTCACAATAGATCCATACACAGCCTTATCTCAGCCCCTGACATCTGGCTTGCTCCAAAAGCTGGTAGCAGCTCCATTGCTTCCAAATCCACATCCAGGGACCTCCTCCAGCTGGGGGAAAGCTGACTGTATTCTGACATTTCAGATCTTCCCCATGGACCAAATTTCCAAAGGAAGGGGAGCTGCAAAAGACACAGCTGAGCACCAAAAATGATTTTCCGAGATGTTCCCGCAGTTTAGGTTTTGCTAGTCTGTATTTTATCATTTTGCACAAGTAGTGACAAAAATTTTAGTAGGGCCTGTTGTGATATGGGGTGATGATTCTATTTTGACTAGATTTAAGGAAGAAAATGTTTACAATGATTGTGCTGAAACAGAGAAGTTGTTGATGCCCCATCCCTGGAAATATTCAAGATCGGGTTGGACGGTGCTTGGAGCAACCTGGTCTACTTGAAGATGTCCCTGTTCATTGCAGGACTTGTTGATCTTTAAATGTCTCTTCCAATCCAAACTATTCCATGATTCTAAGTGCAAATCATGGAAGACCACAAGGAGGGGGAGTCTGTATCCATAAATCAGAGATTTCAGACTCCATCCCCACCAACTGCATTGAGGCAAATGCACAGAAAGCAGTAGAGCCCACCTGTGCAGGGGAGCACCCTGGACATGAAAGGCACCACCAGCCTTCCCTCTCCCCTGTTACCTTCATGGTCTACAAGTCACTTATTTCTTGCTATAGAGTTTTCCACCTTCAGCAAGAAGGTTGGAGAGGAGGTTATGGCTCCTTCCTGGGAACCATATGATTTGAGTCTCAATTTCCTGAGCCTGAGAGGGGCTATGAACTGAAATATCTTCTTTTCTCCTGAACAACTCAACCACAAGCCTTCCTTGCATCTTTCCTGCCATGTCACAAAGAGGGTATCCACTCCGGGACAATATTTGTGATGGGGACCCAAATTCCTTTCACTAAGTAAGAGTAAAAAAAAAACAGTAAAAGTAAGCTTTTCAAGAGTGAATTTATCCATTAGTAGCTAAAACATGAAGGCCTTACAGTTTTCAGCCGTTCCTTCTACCACGAAAGAGGACAAAAGACACACATATGTGAAAGTATTAAGCAGAATAGCATTAAGAAGAAAAAATAAATTCTCTGTCCTGTATCCAATTTTCCTTTTCAAAAACAGTCAAAGTGGTTAATTTCTGACTGTTCCCATTGCAGTGCAAGAGTGAAGGGAAGCAGCTGAGACCGGCCAACTCAGTGCATGCAGGGCCAGGACTTGCAGCTGGGAAGAACCACTGAGCACTGGGTCACCTTCACGTTGTTCTCAAATCCCCAATCACTCACCAGCAGGCCCTGAAAAGAGATGCAAGTCACTGCAAAGAGTCTCGCTGATTTGGGGGGCAGGGGATGGGGCCAAATCAGTGTTTTCTCATAAATCTGGACAATGTGTATATCACTTTAATTGATGTCAAACTTTCAGCCTGACATGCTTTATAAACCCCGGGCAGCTTTGATCTCCTTGTCTTTGCCTATAAATGCAAGGATTACAAAAACATTCCAAAAAAAAGTCACCCAAAAAATGTCTTTCACCGAGGTACTTTGCTCCGGCAGATAAGGCTAATAAGCAAAGAAAACCCCAGGTATTAGGGAAACGAGGCTTTTTCAGGAACATACTCTGGGGTGGAGGGAGGGGGGGCCAAAGCAGCTGAAGGATATTGATGCTTGTGCTCCCCCTGTCATTATTCCATACTATTGTTTATATCCCTGGGATGTGGATAAAGGTAGCTGTCACTTCTGGCACCGCTCTCCCCCCGGGAGATTACGGCGAACTGTGGCTGACACTGCCCAACGTCGCGGTGACTGACAGCCCCCCGTGGCATGGTTACTGTCAGAGCCCTCAGAGGGATGGGGGTGCCCGGCTCTGGGAAAGGGAGGAGGGTTTCCAGGGAGCAACGGGATCTGCTCGGCCTCCAGCACTTTCCCTGTGAGGGAGGAGGCAGCTCCTCTCCATGCGAAGCTTGATGGTGCTGGTAGAGTTGAGGGAAGGTGTTTTACTGTCCTTTTCATCTGTATAAGACTCAAATCCCAAATTCTGGAGTCCCTCTCAGGTGTTTCAGTGTCATCCCCCAGGGGATGCTCAGGGATAGAAGGGAAGTGGTCCTGCAATACCTCCACTGAGCAGGGAAAGGGGGATCTCTGCATGGGGAAAAGTGATGGAAATGGAGCAAGTAGATGTGAAAACAGAGCCATGGAGGCTGTAAGACTTGGCACGAGAGTTGTGGATTAAGACTAATAAGTTTCTTCAGACCAGTGCCTTCCTGTAATGTGGGTATCTAAATGCCCTTTTTATTCCCCCTATTCCCTTTATATTCTCTCTATTCCCTTTATATCTTGAGACACAATTCAGTTGGCCAAACAGAAGCAAAATCTGTTTGGAGAAAATCTGAAAGCACGTGAAATATCAACAGAAGACCAAATGACAGCAGGATCTTTGGCTAAAATTACCTTAGACACTCATGTGGCAACCACATCCCACCTCAGTACCGACTAGATCTCCACTGGACCACACTTTGCTCCACTCTCCAGAAGAGCCCTGGGCTTGGCCAGCTGGATGACTGACCTGTGGACACCTAAATGTGGGGTTTTATATCTGCCTTCCCCCATCTACTTTCATGATGGGAACCACTCTTTCCAATCCCAGGGAAGCTGGGAAGTGTTTGAGTCATTGGGAAGCTCTGTGGAGTTCTGGCATTATCTTTGAAGTCAGCTCTGGAGTTATCTCCTTGGTGCTGGGAAGGTCTCAGCTGGAGCACTGGGCCCCCTCCTGGGCCCTGGGCTTCAAGGGAAAAAGGGGTCAGACTGGGGACAGCCCCAAAAAAATGCAATGGAGTAGAAAAGGAAGATTAAGGAGGGAGTAGTGAAATTGGTCAGCCTGCAGAGACAATTGAGGAGTGACATTCCTTCATGAAAGGTGAAAGAAGGGAGGGAAGGGACTTTTAATGGCAAGGACAGGGAACTCTAGGAAGGAGAGACTGCTTGGGAAACTCAGAACAGCCCTGACAAGGGTAAGAAGATAGATACTGACTCTGCCTTGGGGCAGGAGGATGGGCCAGATGCCCTCAGGGACACTCTTCAGTCCCACAGTGCTTTGACCCTTGTTGGCTGGGGCTGTGGCAGCTGCCATAGAATGTGGCTTGCCCCACACATTTTGGGACTTTTGGGGAGGAGCAGGGAACAAGACCCATCTCTGCAGGCACCCACACCAGTGTCTGGCTCTATCTGCCTGCATCTGTCAAACAAGCTGATTAAAACATCTGAGAAAAGCAGAACCCAGGGGCCGGGACTGGTTTTTGATGGCATTTCTTGGGTCACACTGGGTGAACTCTTAACAGGCTTCATCAATGAAAACAGCAGGCAGGGGTTTCCAAGGGACAGGGATTTCCAGGCTTGGCCACCCTTCTCCAGGACCTGTTCCCTTTTCTCACTTTGTGGGCTTTTATTTACAAAAACAACCCCCCTGCAAACTGGATTTTCTTTCCATAAGACTGAGGAATTCAGCTAAACTACCCACATGATGGGTTCTCATCACAACATGGGTTTCTGGAAAAAAAAAAAAAAAGGAATCAGGCATTTTTATTAATTAAATGACCCTGTTAATTAACATGATTTAAGATGGCAGACCATCTAGAAGGGACATTAACTCTCCTGATTTGGGGTTGAAAGCAAGCTCCAGTTTTTACAAGTCCAGATAAGTCTTCTTTGAGAAATGGGAATTTGGCTTCTAAATCAATTAGGCCTGCCAGCTCTCCAAAGGGAAATTTATAATGGAGCAGAGAATTAACCCTTGGACCTTGCACACTGGATGTCAGGCTGCTGAGCTCTGCTCTTGCCTCTTCCCCTGCTGGAGTGGAACAGCCCAAGGAGAGAAATTACTTTGCAGTAATGTTGTCAGAGACCAAAGCAAATCTGATGCTCCCAGACATGTGGAGGGCACAGGCCTTGACCTGTGACTGTAACCATCTGCAAACAAAGGATCCACCCATCCCAGCATGAGAGGAAGCCAAAAAGTGCAGCATCACTGGTTTTCTGTGAACTGCCTCTTGGCTGCAGATCAGCTGGGTGTGTGAGGAGTCCAGGTTTGTTCTAAGATCCACCAGCATAGTCCTGAACTCAGCTGCATACACACAGAAACATAGAATCATGGAATGGTTTAAGGGACCTTAAAGCTCATCTTGTTCCAACCCCCTGCCATGGGCAGGGACACCTTCCACCAGACCAGGTTGCTCCAAGCCCCATCCAACCTGTCCTACATCATCTGTCTTCATGAAAGATAGAGTTGGGACCCTTCAAGGAAGCATGTTGGACCACTTTGTCTGTCAAACATCGTGACCACAAAGACTGATGGAGGTGCAATTCATGCCTAAACGATGTTGTAAATATGTCCTTGAGTTTGTTTTAAAGCATTTGGTGACCTCTCTGCTACAACAAACGGGTCACTCAGCAGCCACTTGCAGCACAGAAACACAAATCATGGATGGCCAGTCAATCTGAGCCCAAGCCTGACTCTGGAGCCGCTCCTTAACCTGGTCTGGTGGAAGGTATCCCTGCCCATGGCAAGGGTTTGGAACAAGATGATCTTTAAGGTCCCTTCCAACTCAAACCATTCTATGATTCTGTAATTCTTCCCAGCTCTGTATGTAAAACATGGTCAGCTATGGCCAGATATTCAGAGCCCAAGTCATCTACTGCAACTTTATCAGATTGATTCATTTGCCCATAAGTTGGCACCAACTGACATTTTAGATGCCCTCCAGCTGCTCTTCAAGACCTGCACAGGCCTCTCACTGATTTGTTATCACACCTGTGTGGCACCAGATAAATGTAAACATCCCAAGAAAATTGTCTTGGAGTTGGAACTAGATGATCTTTAAGGTCCCTTCCATCCCAGACCATTCTGTGATTCCGTGATTCCAACCCAAACCATGATTCCAATCCAAAACACTCTTTTATTCTATGATTCCAACACAAACCATTCTATTCTCCCTTTCCAGTGACTGCAGACCCTCACAGACAAGCAGGAATAAATCATTTAATCTCTTTCAGATCCTGCCTTGGTCTGAGTTAGAAGTGCCTTAGAAGTGCCTGTCTCTCTTTGCTGACTACAAAGTGAGCTCAGGATGATTAGCTCAGCTCTGGATGTTTACAGCAAAATTTGACCAGAAGACTCTCACCCTTGGGCCTTTGCTGTTCTGTGTGTCCCTGTGTCCCTTCCAAAGCTGAGTTTCTAATGGAAAAAGGGAAAAAAAGAAAGATGAAGAGGCCCTCCCACTCTGACTCTGCTTACAGCATCCTTACACTAAATGGAGAGGATCCTAATAGGATATTTAGAAGAGGTTAACTCTTCAGAAGCCTCTGCCCTACATCCTGGACGCCTGCCAGAGCAAAGCCAAGGATAACAAACCAGCTTTCGTTCAAGTATTCTGAACCAATTAAAAAAGACAAATTAGTTTGGTCTTATCTCTCCCTCCTCCTCCCCCTTCCCACCCGAGAGACAAGAGGGGATCCGCGGAGGAATGTTTCTCCTCTGTGATGGCTCTGCCTCGCTGAACTCTTCAAGGTCTGTGATGGATGAAAGCTCTCTCTTCCATTATGCTTCCAACAGCCCACTGGGTCCTAATGGGACGGGGGGCAGGGGCAGTGCTGGGGAGACCAGAGTGGCAAAGTGGGGAGGAAGCTTTACGTGGGGAATGAAGGCGAGGGAGCTAATGGACATCTCTTCCCCATCCAAGCTCAGCTTGAGGATCTCTGCAACCTGGCAAGCCCCAGAGTGAGATAAACGAGAACTACCCTGTGTTATCTGCCCTTTTTTTCTGTTCTTTATTCCTTGCATTTTTCGACCTGCAGTTGCTGCATTTTCCACGCGCTGCAAGCAGAAACTCTGACACAACCTGAGTATGGCAGGAGGGGGGGAAAAAAAAGCTGGCAAGAAAGGCTTTTGGGAAGAGCTATCTTGTTCAGTTCTGGGCTTTTTAAAGATGTCACGTGCTGGTTTGACCTCTGCTGTGGTCTGAGCTCATCTGCATGAAAAGCAGGGCAGGAACATCTGAGCAGCCGCACGGAGTCAGAGTACAGCCCTATCTGCTTACGGCTCTTTCCCAACCCTGGCCACAAGCAAATGTTTATGTAAAGGGTTTAAGAAGCAGCACAAGAGGAGTGATACATCAGCAGGCTCAGCTGTGTGGTGGCCACATGCTCGTTGCACCTAGGGGGGGGTTCATACAGCGCACCCCAAAAGACTTGGTGTGCCATCTGAGCTCCGAGTGAAGCAGCATCCCTGTGCTCCCACCACAGAGACATTGCCCTCCGCAGATTTAGGATGGCACTAGTTGGCTGAGGCCAAAACTGTGCCAAGCATCATGTCAATGATAGAGACAATCAAGTTCCAGTATCTGTGTTTGACACTTATTTATTAGTGGAACTGTGTCCTGTGACGGGAAAGATCATCTCATTCCCAAGATTAGAAACCTACTTGTTCTTGTTATTCATGATAGCACCGAGCTTTCTTCATCCCACTCTTGCACTGCCTTTATTTCACAGCTGGGGACAAGCATGATGAGACACTCAAGGAGGGGAGTTTAAATCCCATCTCACTTCCCAGACTAACACTTTACCCAGTGGATAACTAAATATGTCTCACTTGGGTAACTGGCTGCCTGGAGAAGGCAGGGACAGGACCCAACACACACTGTGGAAAACCCTAAGACACTCTGTCCCCACTCTATGGAGCTTGGGATGAAGAAAGCCAAAATATCCAAGCAATTCTAGAGAACGAGACTGCTTGGTTTCCATCCAGTCTCAGTCTCCTAGAACCTTTAGGGGTTTTGCAATATCCTGCTTCTGTGAGTCTGAGAGAAACACTCCAGGATGCCTTCACAGAAATGCTGTGTCTTTACAGAAGGAACAAGACTATAGAAAGATCCTGGGGAGGTCTCCAGTTCCCTTTGTGGAACATCTGTTGGGAAGGAGTTGCATGTGCTTGACTTTCTGCTAATGCTGTCCAACATTTGGGAATGTGGAGAAACAACAGCAGGCCAGGAGGTGTGGGGACAGCAAGAGAACGGGCTCACAGAGACTAAAAAAGAATGGAATTAACAAACCAAGTCAGAGATCCACGGAGACAAGATGATGCTCACTTGTGCTTTGTTAGTTCCATGTGATTTGGGTTGAAAGTTGGGTCTGAAGGGCTGGGTAAGTCCTGGGAAAAGTAATGGGTGCTGATGTTCTCCCTTCCTCTATTTAATCCTCCTGACCAGACACTGCTGTCAACAAGAATGCCAGAAAGGGCCAGATTTCCTGCAGCACAAGCATCTCCCAGACTACACAAATGCAAGACCTCTCTTATCTCACCCCACCACTTGCCTCTTCCCCACCACCACCACTGCTTTGGCACAGGGTGGGTGCCATCATAGGGAGGGAGTTCCTGATCAGCATCCCTACATGTGCCCTGGGATGGATGAAACCAAGACTAAGGAAAAGGACCACAGATTACCTAGGAAGTGGTAGCCATGAAGAGCTCCTGGAGATGGGAGACATGAAGAGCTGGAGGGGGGGCTCATGTTATACAAAATCACAGGATCATTAAGGTTGGAAAAGGCCTCTAAGGTCATCAAGTCCAACCACTAATGCAGCACTGCCAAGCCCATCACTTACAGACATTATAGCCCATGTCTCTAAGCCATAATGTGAGTTTTTTTAAGGACCTGGTCTCTGCACAGTGTCTGCAGCAGCAGGGACTTTGCAGAGACACATGGTCAACACCAGGCACGGCCTTCCCAGGGCAGAGCTGTGACTATACCCCGTGGGCAAAGTGCCAGGAGGGTTTTCTAGGAACTACTCAAAGGACCTGCAGGGCTCGAGGTCAACGCTGCAGCACTTTCACATCAGTCCCGGGGACAGGGAGTGTAAAAGAGGCACAGGAGCAGTCCCTCAGAGGGGCTCTGGCCAGGCTATAAAAGGAGCTGGTCTCTTTTGAATTCCACAGGGAGGGAACATGCTGTAATAACACCGGTGCTGTCTCAATCGACAGTGGCACAAACCAGAACCTTCCAGTTCTGCGGTGGAGGGCAACAGCTGAAAAAAACCCGCCTGGTGCCCTTGAAACAGGGAGCGTGAAAATTAAAGTTTAGTCTGAAGCTTCACTCCTCTGCAAGCTCAGAGCTGGCCTTGGGAAGGCGGTGTGCACGTGGGATGCTGGGAGAGAGAAACAGTGGGAGAAAAAGCAGGAAAGGGAGAGGTGGAGGGGGAGACACAAAAAGGAGAAAAGAAGGATTTAGGATAAACATATCCCAGCTGATAAGCAATCAGGGTCAAGATGGGAGGGGCTGAAAAACCTGCTCAGAATGAATGGAAAGGCTTTTTTTTCCTTCTACCACCTAATGAAAGGCATCGAGGTCTCTCTATATGCAAGAGCCTGCAGCCCCTCCCTGCCGTGCTGAGGGCTGTGTACACAGGGCATGAAATCCTTGATGCTCCCCAGGGTTGGTCTGACTTCCAAAGGGTCTGGATTGCCACCAGTTCTGTGGGTGTCAGAGAAACTTGGCAAAGTGAGACCACAGTATTTACACCTTGGTATAGAAACTGGAAGCTGAATATTTGTGAGAATGCAGGGTAATCTCCACGGATCAAAAGGTTGTGGGGAAAAGGAGGATTTAGTAAAGAAATCCTGTAAGCAGCAAGGTAGGATCGATGGGGACCAACCACAAGGCAGCAGATCAGGAGCAGAAGGGGACCTGTACTGCAGATCAGAAGCTGAGCATGAATCAGCTGGTGCAAAGGAGGTTTATTCCACACTGAGATGTATAAACCTGGGATACAGGAGGCCCAGCACAGGGTGCAGCTTGGGCATCACACAGGGCTACAGGAGCAAGAGGGGGGAATGCAGAAAACAGCAACAAGGATGGGGAGGAGAGTGGAAAACACAGACAACGAGGAGCAGTTGAAGGACGTGGAGTGTTGAGTTCCAAGATAAGACACAGAGTAAATGTGATATGTACCTCATTTCCCTGTCTAGGGAGAGAGTAGAGAGGAAGAACAGTGTCTCCATCACCAGTGGTTTATAGGAACAGGCTGCACAAGCAGGAAAGGTTATGCAGGTCTAATCCAGTGTTTGGACTGAGTTTTTCAAGGGCCCATACCTGTTACAATGTCCTTCAGTCCTGTTCACTTTTTATTCCTCTCTTGCTGAAGACTTGCTCAAGATTCACTCAGGTTGCCCTCCTGATGCTCACACCTTGCAGCCCATAGTCTAAGTGGGGGTTTTAGACCCTATTTAGCTGCTGGCAGCTCTCCCCAGTGATCTACTGATCTGAGCTGTGCTCAGAATGGCAGGCAGAGCTCAGGAAAGGCATTTTCCAAGCAGCACACTTGGTGAAAATCTGTCCTGTAAATCTCCCCCAGTGAGAAAACCAAAAACTGATAATGAAGCAGTTGAGAGTAAAATGTGCCTTCAAAGGCAAAAAAAAATAATAAAAAAACCAAAAATAACAGAATATTTAAGAAAGGACAAGTCCATTTTGAAGAGGTGAAATACTAAATTGCACAACCTCCCTGTTTGCTTGTGACCTACAAACCCAGCAGAGATAGTATAAAAACACAAGAAAACACAGGATAATAGAATTGTTTGGGTTGGAAGGGACCTTAAAAACCATCTAGTTTCACTTCCCCCTGCCTTGGGCAGGGACACCTTCCGCTATCCCAGGTTGCTCCAAGCCCTGTCCAACCTGGCCTTGGACAATTCCAGGATGGGGCAGCCACAGCTTCTCTGGGCAACCTGTGCCAGGGCCTCACCACCCTCACAGATGAGAATTCCTTCCCAATATTCCATCAATCCCTGCCCTCTGGCAGGGGAAAGCCATTTCCCCTCTCCTGTCCCTCCAGGCCCTTGTCCCAAGCCCCTCTCCAGCTCTCTTGAAGCCCCTTTAGGCACTGGAAGGGGCAATTAGGTCTCCCCAGAGCCTTCTCTTCTTCTGGTGAACATCCCCAGCTCTCCCAGCCTGGCTTCATAAGCAGAAACATTTCATGGATTACTCCAAGATTTCCTGGTGAAAATTCTGGTTGGACTAGATGATCTTCAAGGTCTCTTCCAACCCTGATGATTTTGTGATTCTTAATTCTCACTGTGGTTTCTCCAACACCTTGATTTGCTGTGCCCTCAAACAAGGAATAAATGTCACAGCTCTCATAAACTGGATTTACTGAAGCAAATCCAACTGAAATCTCCATCCATCAAAGCACAACCCATGACATTTCAGCACTCTAAGTATGATATTTGGATGTAGCTCCTGCCTGTAAATCAACAGCTTGCTCTTGGCTAAAGCATTGCTTCCAGAAGGGCATCTGCTCCTGATATAAAGGTATCCAGGGATGAAGAACCTGAGTAGCCTAGTGACTAATTACCCTCATCAGTAACCATAAGTTTGGGTGGTTTAGCTCTGCTTTTCAGCCATGGGAAAACCATTTTTTTCTAGATTAAAGAGATTTTTCTCATCAGGCATTTTTTTCCCCAAGCAATTCCTTTCCAGTCACTTCTCCATCTCTTTTTCTGATAAGCCAACCAGAACAAATTTTCTGAGCCTTCCATGCCAAAGCTTCCTCTTCACATAATCTCTGTAGCCCTTTTTTTCATGCCCTTTCTCATTTTTTTCAGGATCTTCTTTAAAGCAGCAATGTGGCTTTCCCGACGTCCAGTAACAACCTATCTGTGCATTCACAGAGAGAAGACCTCTCTGGTTTAAGTTGTATGGCCTGGTTAGAAATGACAGGAAAAGAGTTGAGAGGTTTTATAACAGTAGGGAAATAAGGATGTTTTCATCTTTTATCTTCTGGGATTCGACCTCTTCTCCCAGGCAACAAGTGATAGGAAAAGGGGAAATGGCCTCAAGTTGCACCAGGAGAGGTTCAGGATGGATATCAGGAAAAATTTCTTCACTGAAGGAGTTAAGCATTGGAATAGGCTGCCCAGGGAAGTGGTGGATTCACTATCCCTGAAAGTGTTCAAAAAATGGGTAGATGTGGCACTTCATGATATGGTTTTGGTGATGGGTAATAGACTGGACTTGATCTTGGAGGTCTTTTCCAACCTTAATGATTCTATGATTTGTTCCTTTCTGTTTACAATGAAAACTCATAATAAAAAAATCACTACGGAATCTGTATTTGGGGAAACTCATCTATGTGTGTCTGTATGCGTGTGTCTTGTTTTTCACCTTCATTTTCTGAAAAGAGCAAGAAAGTTTCAGAAATGGGGACATTCCCTGCAGATCTTTACCTTTTCACCAAGCTATTCCAGTCAAGGACGTAAGGCCAGGAACAACCTTTGGCACTGACCCACACTCAGCCACATCTTTAGTGAAGTCTTTGCCATGGCCTTTGCCCTTGAGCAACCTTCAACTGAGCTTCTCAACAAGCAGTTGAGCTTCCCAAGACCTAAATCTTACCTAGAAGACATGAACAAGCCCACAGAATCACTGACCCTGGACTGCAGGGATCTCCAACTTTTCCCCGGCCTCTGGTTCCCAAGAGAAGCTGGATAATTAACACAAGAGCCAAAGTGTTGGGTAGTGGGGAGAGGTGAAGGAGAGGGACCTGTTGTTCGGATGGGGGCTGGTGTGGGTGTGTCAGGTGAGCCATAACACCTCACAAGCCTCCTCTTCTTTTCAGACCTCCAACACAGCCACCCTGACCAGGCGCAGGGAGGACCAGGACCACCTGGCTTAGAAGCAATGCATATCCCAGAGAATTTTGAAAATGGGACTCAATGTTGTTTGGGGGCACAGAAAATAGAACAGCTCACCAGAGGCCAAGGAGTGCTGGGTTTCATGGGCAGAGCTTTGTCCCATCTCGTTCTACAGCCAAACCAAAACCAGTAGTGTGCATAGAGGTGAGTGTCCCACCCCTCCTCCAGGAATGCTACGAAGGAATACAAAACCAGGGCATGGACAGAGCAATGCTTCCCCAACACTCTCTTCCAGCCTCCAGCAAGTTACTACCACGTGACATCCTGAGCTGGATAAGCTGATCTCAAGTTTAATCGCCCTTGATAGAATATTTTTCCTCCACCCAACCGTCCAGTTGCTTTTCTGAACCCACATGAACCTCCAGCTTGGCCTGGAGTTGATCCCGTGCCCCGGTGTCAGGAGGCCAAGCCTCTTGCAGGCGTTAAGTTTGAGGATGCAGAGGGGGCCAGAGGAGCCCTATCAGCCTCACCCACCCCTGAACTCCCGCTGACACCGAGAGGAGCCAGCCAGACTCCCCGGGATGCTGAGCACAGGCCACATCCCAAACAAACAGGAGGGAAAAGGCAGAAATTGGCCCGCGTGAAAAATGAGAGGGGGAAATAAGGGGCAAAGTGGGAAGGGAAACGTCTGATTCATTGCGAGCTTGTTTGGCTTTTGTCTTCTCCAAGGAGGAAGAGGATGGAGCGCCGTCGAAGACGGAGACAGAAGGATGTTTCCTGGCCAGGCCTGGGAGAAGATCAGATAATGGGCAGATAACAATAGAAATGATGACTGAGAAGAAATCACAGCCACTTGCAGTGCAGGGACAGCAGCCGGTCCACTTCGGGCAGAGGAGGCTGAGGAGGAAGAGGTGAGAGCACAAACAAATTCAGGGCATGAGATGTCCAGGTAGGACCTCTAAGAGCCAAGATGCTCCAGGAATTCTGCATCCCATTGCATGAGCCCTTCAATGTTTTTATTTGGAGTCTGAGGACACAGCAGCAAATCTGAACCACAGGTGTGGCTGGGGATGAGCAGTAACCATCTCCCATGACTCTTTCTGCACACCATGTTTTGTATTTCTAGTCTTGCTTTCCCTTCATCAGAACTGCCACCTAAACAGTCCATTCGAACCCAGGTCTGTTGAGTCCCCATCATGTTGGATTTCCAGTAATCTGAGGGATGTTGTCCTGTACAGAGGAGGAGCCATAAATGAAAGAGAAATAAATGAAACTGGCTCTGAAGGTCTTCTCAGAAAGATCTGTTTTGGTTTCTCCATTGCAAGTAAAACAAGGTGTGGTCTTCACACATCTCCAGGGGTCAACATGCAAACGTAGTCACCTGGGTATGCAAACACAGATGCAAAAGTACTGGTAGGCAAATGCCAAAGCCCCAGGCTGAAGCCTGCTGGGTATGGATGAAAGGTCCACTTGTTCCCCCAGCGCTGCTAAGGCCACCACTAACCCATGTCCCCAAGTGCCACATCTACATGGCTTTTAAATCCCTCCAGTAATACTGAATCCACCACTGCACTGGGCAGCATATATATGTCCCACTCACCTTCTCCCCTGTTGTGTGTGAGAACTCCTGCAGCTGGAGAACTGTGTCCATCACACCCTAGACAATGGCCCAGAGGATGATGCGAATGTGTGTGCACAGAGGGTGCCTGGAGTTAGTATTTGCAGTTCACTGTAAGCTCCTCTTGTCTCAAGGATCCCACTGAAGGGTTGGAAACAAACCCTCAGTAGCTTTTTGGAGTTCCAGGGACTCCAGAAAAATCAGGCTATTGGGTTTGAGTGAAGAAAACAGGAAATTATTAAGTTCATTATGAGCACAGAGGGGGGTTATCAAGTTGATTAGAGAGATGGAGCACCTCTGCTATGAGGAAAGGCTGAGAAAATTGAGCTTTTTCAGCCTGGAAAAGAGACGGGTTTGGGATGACCTAGTTGGGCCCTCCAGTACCTGAAGGAACCTACAAGGAAGATGGAGAGAGACTATTTACAAGGGCTTGGAGTGACAGGAAAAGGGGGAATGGCTTCAAACTGAAATAAAGTAGGTTTAGATTAGATTTTAAGAAAAAAACTCTTCCCTGTGAGGGTGGAGGCCCTGGCACAGGTTACCCAGAGAAGCTGTGGCTGCCCCATCCCTGGAAGTGTTCAAGGCCAGGCTGGACAGGGCTTGGAGCAACCTGGGATAATGGAAGGGTCCCTGCCCTTGGCAGGGGGTTGGAATGAGATGATTTTTAAGGTCACTTCCAACCCAAACCATTCAATGTTTCTGTGATTATAAGCAATGGAAACCCAAGCTGGCACATGTGCCTGCAAACTTCTTCTGATCCTACCATTGTGCATAAAGTCAGAAAGGAAAAGCACGAAATCCCATCACAGAAGGCGCAGAGAGCATCTCATGGGTGCTGGTCTCACACCAGAGACTGCTCCAAGAGGGAGTTACAGGGGATTGAAAATGCTGATGCTGCTGATTTTGGCCAAAGGGTGGTTGCCATGTGGGCTCAGTAGCTGAGTGAAACTGAGCCACAATACTCAAGGATGATGCTCAGGTGTGGCTCCAGATGTTTTGTACTGTGGGTTGACAACCTCGTTGTTGCTCTTGCTACAGCTGGATAGACTAAATCTACAGCTGGACAGACTAAATCCAACACACTTAATCCTACCTGGCCGTATACCTCATGTTGCTGCATGGACGTAAATTCAATGTGCTTCTCTCTTCCTGTGTAACAGCTGAAGTGACTCTGTCCCTTTTACTGTCATGGAGGTGGGTCCTGAGGGTTTAAACCTTAGGAAGCAAAACCTACGAGGCCACATCCTAATGTTGCTTCACGTAGGTAGCTCCATTTTTCCTCCCTATCCAATCCCAGAATTATTTTAAGCCATTGCCTACTTAGGAATGCCAAGTTGCTGGCTGGGTGTTTTTGAGAGTAGATGTCTAGAGATGTGGAAAAAATCAAACCAACCCCCCCCCCCCCCCCCCCCCCCCCAAGACAAAAACAAACAAACAAACAATAAACCCAAACAAAACAAAAAAACCCACGCCAACCCAAAACAAAAAAATGGGAGGGAAAAGACCCTCTGAGCTCAAGTCGTGTATCAGCCAGTGAATATCTGCCCAGGAAAGTGCTATTAGGGATGAACCTCACTAGGGGAAAAGTTAGGGCTCACTCTGCCACCGCCAGCTGGGCCAATCCTGCTGCAGAAAGCCAGGTCTGCACCTTCTGGGACTTACAGAAAGAACCAGAGAGGACATTTATCCTGACAAGCGAATGCTTTGATTAAAAATACTGTCTGGAGGGGAGGAGCAGAAATTATGTTCATTAAATTACTGGTTGAAAACAGCCTCCTCAATTTGGGCTGGTAGCCCCCCACCACCACCCAGCCAGCCCTCTCTCCCTGCTCCGTGCTGGAGAAGGGCTCCTATCTCCTGAGAATCCCGATAAACCCTCCTCTCGCACCCTCCCCTTCCTCCCCCCTCACCCCCCCCACCCCGAAATAAAAGTGAGCTGTCTCAGTGCTAGGATGCAGAAACCACTTCCAAGCCAGCATTACATCAACATTGCAGCTGATAAAGGGATGCACAATGGAGTGTTAGACTAATAGAAAAACACAGCTCAGATAAGGCAGGCTCCTGATAGCCTGGGCTGATGTAAAATGCCATTGTCTCCCTTTCTGTCAGCTGAGTCACTGGAGTGATAGGGAATTCCAGTGGCAACGGGCAAGTCAGGGGTCAGAAACCACAAACCTGGGCAACACAGATCCCTCAGTGTAGGCACCAGTGGGCAGATGGAGTTGGAGTGGGAGGACGTGGTGGGGGGGGGTGGAGGTGGTGGCAAATCCCTCGTGGCTGTAGGGATGGGGAGCAAGGATGAAGGATGGAAAGGATCCAGCCTGCAAGACTGCACCAGGCTCTGTGTGCAAGCACAGATCCCTCAGCACCACCACTCCTGGCATGAGACCCATGGATTTTCATGACTTTTCCTTGCTGTTTCACCTCCCTCCCACTGTCTCATCCATCTGTATTTTCCCCAGGTGCTCTGAAGTCAGGGAGGGTGGGAAGTCACAGGATTACAGAATCAACTAGGTTGAAAAAGACCTCTGAGATCATCAAGTCAAACCTTTGACCTAACACCACCTTGTCTAGGTATTAAGTGCCACATCCAGTCTCTTCTTAGATACCTGCAGGGATGATGACCCCACCACCTCCCTGGGAACCTCTTCCTAATGTCTAACCTAAACCTAAACCTCCCCTGGCACAGCTTAAGACTGTCAGCTGGGGAACACAGGGGAGGGGATGCTGCTGGCACTGCTGTGGGTAACCACAGTCTCTCAAGTTCTTATGGGTCAAGAATGTCCCTTCCATGGGACTTGAACAGGCACAAGAGCAGCTGAATCTTGTCTCAATCTGCTGTCCCACACTGAAAGATAAAATGGGAGAGGCTTGGAGAAGGATTCCATGCCTGCACCCAGCTGGGTGCCCAGAGCCAGAGGAGGATGTCTGTCTCCATCTCTCCTGTGAGTGGGAACTCCCAAATCCCACTGAAGGCTGTGATTATTCCCCTAGCTGGCTGGTGAGGGTGTTTTTCTCTCTGTGGGCTCTGCTCTCGCTTTCCTGTGCTGCCCTTTGATCTCCTCTCACACGGTTGCCCCAGAGGAGGAACTCCAGATTACGTGCCGGGGTTATGTCATTTTTCCAGCGGACGTGCTGGCCCGGCTCCGGGCTGGAAGGGCTTTTTTTAGTGCAGACACTGCATCCATTGGGCAGACAGGTCCTAGAGAAACCCTGCAACCCTGCAAAGACCTTGTGTCACAGAGAAAATCTGGGATGGCCAGATTGGACCCAGGACAGGCCTCAGGAACCAGCTGTGGCCTTTCTCTCTGTGGGAATACGAGGGGTTCAGAGCTGCCACAAGGCAGCTGGTGCAAGATCAGCCCCAGTGTAAAGGCAGAGAATGGGTTTTATGCTGGGGAATTGATGCTGCTTTTACCTAAGTCCTCAGAGGTGGAGCAGAGCTATGAGGACGTTGCACATTACAGGGGTAGAAAGTATGAAACTCCAGAGGTGGACAAACAAATCTGGCTGAAAAGCTTCACAGATTGCTCTTCTGTTCCATCAGAAGTAAAGACTTCCAAACAAAAAACAAAAAATTTGTTTTCAACAAAGCTTTCTTACACATGTTTCTTCTGATAAACTTCTGATTAAAATCTTTCTCTTTTTCCCAAACTAGTGGACCTTTTTACCCCTCTGGACACTTGGGGACCATTTCATTGTTGTCCAAAGGTGGAAGCACAGCCCAAAACATTGAAGAGTGCATCATCTACGTGATTGTGAAGATGTCCAGGGAAAGCTGCTGAAGGTGGAAGATTGTGGAGGAGACCCTGTCACGTAAGGGGCTCTGACTCTTGCGTCTCCGTCCTTTCTATACTCTCTTTGTCTTAATAAACTGGTGGTGACCAAGAGCCTCCCATGTCAGCAGCACTGGAAACTCTTGTGAGTGTGGAAGGATCCAACCTGAACTTGGTTTCTGACGGCTGGAGGGTACTTTCTTGACAAAGTACCTGGCTTTAGTTCTTGGGTGTATAAGGAAGGAGAGAAGGTCCTCTCCATTTGGAAAAAGAAAGGGATGAAAGTTCAAGGCCCCCTTGCTCATCAGGACTGTCAGGGGTACAGTTTGTGCCCTGGGTTACATTGCTTTGTAGAATTGTCCTTGTGAGGGACCAACAGTTTTCCAGAAAGAGCTCTCGAGTTCTAAATGCTTCCTCTGAGTCATAGAGTCATGGAATGTGTTGGGTTGGAAAGAACCTGAAAGATCTTCTCTTTCCAACCCCCTGCCATGGGCAGGGACACCTCCCACTGGACCAGGTTGCTCCAAGCCCTGTCTAACCTGGTTTTGAGTGAAACAAGATGAAGATTTCAGAGGCTCACCCATATTCCCTCAAAACTCAATATCCTCCAGGAAATTCTCATCCCCTGGAGGTTTCTGCCTCTTGTCTACCATTACCTGAGGCAAAACATGGGTCACAGTCTGCATCCCTTGTGCTGGATTAGGGCCTGCAGTCTGACAACACTGATCATCTCCAGGACAGAGCAGGAGAAGAGGTCTGGCTTTGTATGGAAACTCCAGGGAGATGTTCACAGGAGAAATTCATTACCAATGGATTAACACCTCCATTCCAATGGGGAAATCTTTAATGACCACAGATTTTACATGAAATTTCCCATGAAGAAAGAACTATTCCAGACAAGGAAAAGCAACACCTCTTCAAGAAAATAAGAGTCCCTGAAACAGCCACTGTCTTCTGGGAGAATCCACTCAAGACTACTTGAAGAAGGGGGGCTCTGCAGCCCACAAGAGGAAGGTGTTTCTGTGTTGAAATGATCAAAGCTGCCCAAGAGCTCAAACTACAGTTAATATAACCTCAGTGTTGTGCTGTTCCCATTCCCTGACTTCATTGCTTCCTAGATGTGGCTTTGAAAGGTGAAAGTTGTGTTGTGTTATCTGGAGGCATGGTTGAGGACTGGGGAACAGGCTTCAGAGACCCAGGGAGAGGGGACGTGAGGTAAATCCTGAATTTCAGGAAGCAGGAAAGCCTGGGGCTGGTCCCAGGTTCTTGCAGATGTCCAGTGCTGTTTTTTCAGGGAATCAGAGAATCATTAAGGTTGGAAAAGACCTCCAAGCTCATCAAGTCCAACCATCCATTTTGGAAGTGCTTTGGTAAGAATAGTTATGAAACACAAGAGTCTCCAGACCAGATCCTCAAAGACCTTCTGAAGCCAATGGGATTTCCTTATTGATAGGGCTGTGGGGGTACTGGGGTCTTCATTGAACAGCCTTCACCTTCTCCAGTACAAAATCCATGGCAAGATCTCCTTCAGTTGCAGCAAAATGCATAATGTTCCTCTTTCTGCAAAGATATGGATGAGATTCAACCCACATTTAGGGTTTAAGAGGGTTTTACTCACTGAAGATGCTCACATGGGGCTGGGAGGCAAAGGAAATACAGGTGACTGTGTCCATCAGCTGGAGATTAAGTGGTATATGGACTTTGATGATCCTTGTGGGTCTTTTCCATCACAGGATATTCTACGATTCTACGATACCCCAAGTCTGACCTAAACCTGGTGCCTGGATTAGCATGAGTTAATCTTCTCCTCTGCCTTCATGGACTGGATCTCCAGTGATTTTACACCCAGCTCATGCACCTGGAGCCTATGGAGACCCCTCCAATGTATGTACCCAGTGCAGGTGTCTGATCCTGCAAGATCAACCCCTCCCTCCATCCCCTGCTGACAGCACAGGGAGGCCTCAAACTGAGAAGACAGTTGCTCCTGTCCCTTTTAAACATGGAGTTGTTACCATGGACCTTCTTTCAAGGTAGACTTTGTTTTTCCCTTTCCTTTTTTTTTTTCCACCAGATGTACTTGTGTGTTGCCTTCACATCAGCATGAGGTTTATGGTCCACAAAAGACCTCAGACCATCACCTACAGTGGTGACTGGTCACCTATGCCCATTGTGGGTCTGTTTACATGGAAAAAAAAAACCTCATGGATTTTATTTTGAAGCTAGATACAAAACTATTTACATCACACATGTGTTGGGAAAGGAGCTATGAGGGTAAACTCTGGAGAGTGCAGATGGCATGTTGAAGAGGGCTTAGATCCCACCCTTATGGAATTGATCCTTATGGAGCAAGGAATCCACCCTTACAGGATCCTGACCCTACCACAGATAGAAGCCTAACTTGAAACTGCTGGGAATATTTGGATAAAAGTATTCTTTAATCTATTTTTTTTAAGGTAGAAAGCCAGCTTGTTTAGCTATTATTATTGTTGTTGTTGTTGCTGCTGTTGTTATTATTACACTTTTATATGAAAATGTACTTGTTTCAGTGAATCCTATAAAAATTATCAGTGTTGGATGGAATTTCTGTTCAAACTTATCACATTTCTCACCTTATAGCTTTGAAGACATTCACAGTCCAAATCAGGCATTTTATTCTTGCTTTCTCAATACAGGGATCACCTTTTACACTTTGGACATTTCATTTTAATGTTTCTCCCTGGCAATCCAGGACAGGACACAAGGGTTGTGGTTTGTTCATAATCGAATGTTGAAGCATCTTGTCTCCTTTCCTCAAAACTCTCAGCTTGGTGGTCCTGGCATCCCTGCAACACCACGCCTTCTGAGGAAGATATAGAAAGGGAGGACAGCTGTGGCTTGGAGCAAGCTGTGGTGTGATCCCAGTTTCTCTCCTCAAGGATTAAAAATGATTCAGACATGAATTAGTCTTCTACAGAGTAAAAGTGTTGTCACCTGCAGGTAATCTCTTTCCATGATCTCTGCCTGCATAGGTGTGAATACAGATCCATTATGATACTCTGTGAATACAGATCCATTATGATACTCTGTCATAGTAGAAGGTTTCTACATATTATTATGAAATCAGGAATTGAATTCTTTGTGGAAAACAGTCTGGCTTAATAATCTGATTTCATTTTGGAAGTGATGGACTTGGAATGCCTTAAAAACATCTAGTTTTCATACAACAGCAAACTGAGAATTGGGACTGGGCCAGAGCTTCTCTCTTGAGGGACTTTCATAGAATCATGGAATGGTTTGGTTTGGAAGGGACCTTAAAAATCATCCATTTCCAACCATCCTGCCATGGGCAGGGAACCTTTCACTATCCAAGGTCACTCCAAGCCCCAGCCAACCTGGCCTTGAACACTTCCAGGAATGGGGCAACCACAGCTTCTCTGGGCAACCTGTCCCAGGGCCTCACCACTCTCATCATGAAAAATTTCTGTCTTATATCTAACCTAAATCAACCCTCTTTTAGTTTGAAACCATCACCCCTTGTTCTATCTCCTGCCCTGAGATGAATCTGCAAAGTGACTGAAATCCAATCTTCCCAAAGCCGTCATTGAATGTCTTGGCCCATCTCAAGAAATTGATTTTGCTGAAGGAGACACCTCCCAGTCTGAGCATCACCACCAGCCTCCTGAGAGCAGCTGTGGGGCTGGGAGAGACATCAGCAACCAGAAATCTACTTTTTGCCCCCCCAAACTGGAGCAAGGAGAAATCCTCTATGCAGCAATCACTGCCACTAAAAATACCCCCTCGTGTAAGCCTGTTGGCAAGTCTGACCATGTTCTATCTGAACACAAGCAAGTTGAAAAGTCCAGGTTGTTTCAGTTTGTTTTGCTTTTCAGGGAGGGAAAGGAGTTTCATTCTCAGTCAGTATCTCTGTGTCAAAGTTTGGAGTCGAAAAGACGACTTGTGGCTTGGATCAATTCGAAGCTGCCCTGAGGGAAAAAGACATTTTGCACCCAAAGAAATTCTAAACCAGGTGTGTTCATTTTATAAATGTGTTTTGAAGGAAAGCAATGGCTCTCAGAGCATGTTCTTCCATGGGTGCAGAAGGGTGTATATGAGTGTATTACTGGTGAGTTCCCCTTTTTTGGTTCAACAAATTCCTTCCCCACAGCAAGACCCATGGGGGACACAGGGTGGGACAACTACAAGAGCAGTTTGGGTGATGGGGGTGGTTTCCATCGCCCCAATGGGAATATCATTCTCTCCTTCCAGTGCTGATGATGGGAAACAGTCCTGGAGCTGGAGGTCCTGGCACAGAGGGAGACCATGATGAGCACACAGGAGGAGGGGGATGAGGATAGAAAGGGCAAGGGGAGAGGCAACTTTTATCGATTGGTGTGTGAAAGGCTTCCAGGGAGCCCCGTTGCTGAGAGACAGCCCTGGGAGATGCAAGGCTGGGATTAATAACTGCTCCATTGGGGCCCTGTTTGCTCTCCTTGCCCAGAGCCAGAGGACTTTGGTCCCAGCTTATCACCGGGCCCAAAGCCCCAGGAATGCAGTCGCAGGCAAATGTGCATGTTCACACGACATCTATTAATCAAACGGCTCCCCCACCCTTTAACCCTTTGCAGGTCAGGGAAGGGGGAGGAGGGGAGCATAGCTCTGCTTTGTCTAAAACCAGGGTCCCAGGAGTCTCTTTAGAGTGACCAGAGTTAGGGGTAAGGCTCCTGTGAACTCCAGTTAAGATACCATCCCCTTACTCAGCATCCAGGGTTTTCCAAAACGCTTAGGGAATTTGTTTTGGTACTTGCATCTGAAGACATCTCTTTGCAGTGGAAGCCAAGCATCTAATCTCATTAAAATGCCTTAAAAGTCTAAATCAGTGGCCCTGAAATATTATCGCAGACATTGCTTCCTCTTCACTCTGTTTCACATTTCAGGTGCTGTGTGGTGGTTATTCCACAGCTTCCCTGAGCTGCCCATGGCTGTGGTTCCTCTACTGCTGTACACATCTGTAATGGGATGGTGTCTGTCTGAACAGCACTGAGCTAATCAGACACACCCTGGGGACACAAAATATCACAGGCAAGTGTCTGTGCTGCTGCTCCCAGCAGGTGGGATTTACCCCAACTTCACAGAATCACAGAATATCCTGAGCTGGAACTTCATATCTCCATGGCAAGATCAACCACCTCAGAATTATAGAATCATGGAATTTTTAAGGCTGGAAAAGCCCTCTAAGATCATGGATAATACTCTCAGGCACATGGGGATAGTCCTGTGCAGGGCTAAGAGCTGACTCAATGATCCTTGTGCATCCCTTCCAACACAGCATATTCTGTGAGTCTAGGATTCTTTGAGTCCAACCATTAACCCAGCACTGCCAGGTCCACCACTACACCATGTCCCCAAGTGTCATGTCCCTCCCCCGTTATTGTTGGGTGTTTCAGTCTCTGCACTGTGCAGAGAAGTGTGTTCCTGCCTTGAGACATGAGGTTGAGGAAGATTTTCAGGCTCTTGTTAGTTTAGCCAGTTAAGCAAACCAGAGGGTGTCTGTAGGGCCTCCATAAGCCTCTCTTTTCATTCCTCTCTTTCCTCCAGGGAAGAGACAGTGACATTTCCCAAGGACAACTTAGCACACCAAATTTAGACTAGTGCTCTGTAACATCCCCTGGAAGACACTGATGACAGACACCCCAGGAAAACATCCCCTGCTGCATGAAGTGTTGTTAATTAAGCTGGCCAGGATGGACATGGCTTCATTCCTCATCCTTGTCTATACCCTGAAATCACAACCTGGGTCAACAAGTCAATCAAACGTAGACAGACAACAAAAAGACCCTTCAGGAAGGTACCAGTGATGCTGCAGTGCTGTAAGACACACGTGAGCCTGGGAAATGCCAGCTGGGCATTAGTAGATGGCTCCTACAGAGGACTGAGGCTCTGGAATGGCCTCCCAGGAGGAGCAGACTGGCCAAGAATCCCACCCATCCTATGAATGGACTCTGAGCAGCTTCTGGTGTGGTGACCTGGAGTGGAGGATGATGCTGCCCCTCCCTGTCCTCCGTCCCCTGTTTCTAGAAAAACAGTGCCCAGTGATAAGGTGCCCATTTGTAAAAGGGGTGGAGACTGAGCTGCCAAGTGTGGTCAGTTCCCTGACGTTTTCCACCCGGGTTGGCATCTCCTCCACCAGTGCCACCCCAGGAGCCACTTTGAGTGACAGGGTGAGGCTGTGGCTTTTGCCCCAGGTCAGATTGGACTGGATGACAGGGTGGATGACTTTTAGCCTGTACAAGGAAGGAAGGATGGATTTTTTGTGCATCATGTCCCGAGAAGTCTCTAGCCCTGGGTCCTGTCCTGTTGACCTCGCATCAAGAAAGAGGAGGATGAGCTGAAGGAGCTTGAATGAAGACAGAAGGCACCACCTGAGAGGTGGGATTTGGGGTATTATTTATACTTGCATTTGGGTTCCTAACCCAATTAATGAAATCTCCCAGGCTTGGCTCCATGGGTGTCACAAGCCAAAGGCACCAGGATCACAAACCCCTTCTTGTCAGAGCAGGTTTCACCTGCTAAGGACAGTGCAGAAGACAAAGGACATTTGTCTTCTTATTTGACAATCAGCTGGTATTTATAGGTGAGCAAAATTTTAGGTTCCTTTAACTGTCAAAGAATCAGGAACATCTTTTTGGGATTGAATCAGTTCATTTCTGAAGCATCACCACATTCCAGTCTATGTTTTGAGCCTGTTGGATTTCCCCCTTCAGATCCTAAAAACCTCGATTCCTTCAAAAGATGGACTACAGCTGCTCATGGGTCTGTTTTCTCTGGGACCAGAGTAAACCCCTTCTGAACCAGATGCAGTGAGGGCATCACGTGCTCAGGAGCAACCATTTGGCTGCATTGTCCTACTCCTACATGGCCACTTCTTTTCTTACTCTTCCACAACTTCTTGAGTAGGGTTTGCCACATCTCTGTGCAGCAAAGGGAGCTGGTGGGGTCCCTGTGTGAAAGGCAAGCACTAATAAAGACTTACCATACTACAGGATCCCATTCCTTATTCCTGATGACTCAATGCACAGAGAAAGAGTGATATAAGCAGGAAAAAAAAATAGTGTTATGAATTCTGCAGTTCAAACAACCTCCAACAAATCAGGTATTAAGAAGGAAGGGGGGGGGAAATAACCTGCCAAGCAATTTGACACTTCTACCTGTAAATAATTATTCATCCAAACCCTGGTGATAAGGACATGACACTGTCTGTGCAGATTAGGACTCTGTTGGAGAAGAAAACCCTTCTTGCATCCCCTCTTCCCATCAAAGGCTGTATTGTTCCCAAAGAGTTAACAGCAAAGCAGGTCTGCAATTACCCAGGAATAATGGGGTGTGATTGGGGCACTAAAGAGTTGGAATTGATTTTTTTTTTCCAGGCTTTCAGCTCTAGAAGCCCCTCCCTGACTTCCTGGTAACTCATGACCAGCAGGGTCAATAGAGCAGAAATCCTTCTAAAGGGCCAATCTGTATTTGAATTATTTAAACAATGTAGTACAGCCAAGTTAAATGGGGCTTATCAAACGTTACACCTCTCCAAGCACAATTGGAGGCAGAAGGATATTAACTGCTGAATGCTCCAGAGAGGGCAGACAAGAAAAAAAGGAGGGAGAAAGAAGAAAATAAAAAAGAGGGACAAGATGGGATCATTTGGACAAGGGGACAAGCAGGTGTCTCCAGCCAGGTCTGACTGGAGATGGTCTCTTCCCTTTGGAGACCCTCCGTGGTTCACCTGGAGTCAGGATAGACTTACCATCCTCAAGAATATTAAAAACCATAACTTGGAGTATTTGTGTCCTTAATCTGCATCATCTCCTCCCCTCAGGACAACAGCACTTGGGGATCTGGAGTTAGAGGATAAAGGTCTTTTCTACACATTTCCTGAAAGGAAAGTAAGGAAGGAGTTGTTTTCATGTCCCGATAGGCTGGGGTTTATTATCCCTGTGTGCACTTTGCCCAAAGAGGGCTGAGACACTGAGCCATCCACAGGGCACAGTGGAAAAAGAAATAGGAAGATAAAAACCATAATAACAGCAGGATTTTCCTTCAAATTCAGGAGCCAAACAACAAAGTCATTCACTGACACAGGCTAAGGAAAACTCGGAAAAGTCCAGCTTCCCAAAAGAGAGCTGAGAGTATTTTTTGTCATAAAAGCATCGAGCTTCCTTAGGTTTGGGGGCTGAGAATTCACCTGGGAAAACAGCTTTTGATACTATAAAAAAGGTGAAAGAATCCTCCTGGATGCTTTTCTGGCCATTTATCCTGCTTTACCCCCATACTTTTGTGGTGTTCCAGGTGCATTGGGGAGCTCAGGGGCTCCCAGGTGGGAAGCAGAGGGTAAATAGTTCACAGGTAATTCATGCACTGACATTTTCACAGGATTTATTTAACCTGGAGACAAAACAAATATGTTTGCAGGTAAGAAACAAACTGCAAACAGTCCCCAAAAGAGCCTGAATTCACTAGATGATATATGGATAGGTGAGAAATAATTCAACCACACACAGCTATGCAGTAGGAATAGGGTTTGTGAACTATTCATGGACCAAAAATGTATAAATATTGGTTAAGTGACCTACAAAGTTTTTCCAGAAAGTCTCAAGTTTAAAACAAATGAGAAAAGAGGGGGAATAATATTAATAAACACTGTCTTAAGGACTCACATCCTTCACTTACACAGCTACTGTGCTGCCTCTGAGCTAATTAACCCTGTTAATTAATGGGGATTCAGGTATCATCCCCCTGAGAGCTGATTTTTGTGGGGACAGGGGATCTTTGCCCACCCTGATCTGGGCTGCCGTGCTCAGGCTGGAGCTTCAGCCTGACAGCAGGGAATTGGTAACGTGCAGTCAGCCAGAGCCGGCCAGGAAAACCCAGAGGGAAACATTTCCTGCTGCGAAAGGCTCTCCCAACCAAACTGGAACATTTCAGGAGACATTGCTGATTTCACTGAGGCTGAAAAAAAAAAAAAAGAAAAATAATGAGGGGAAGGAGAGGAAAGTTTTCCTGACTCTGTTCCATCCTTTTTATCAGAAGTCAGGACTATAAAGAAGGTGCCTCACGGCTCAAATCCAGCCCGGTGCTATCTCAGTATTTGACATTATTTGTCATTTGGGGAAGAATTTCAAAATGTTTAGATTTCGTTATGGTTCAAAATGAAGGCCCAAACTCGACCCTACCTCCCCCTCCTCCTCACCACCCTTCCCCAGCCACGTTTTTAGGAACATCTTTCGCTGCAAAACCAGGAGGAGGGGTTTTTTTGGGACAAGGTCTGTAACCTCCAGCTCTGGGAACTGGGTTTGCTCACGTGGCTGTGGTAGATCCAGCCCCAGGCAGCCTCTGCCTCTCTAAGCCCGGGAGGGGGGATTCTGCCCCCACCAGCTCAGGATGTCACATCTGCAGAGGTTTCTTGCACCTTGGACACTGATGTCTCCATCACCATCACCAGCAGCCCCTGCTTTCGCCTGTTCCTTCCCACCCCTCGGCACCGGGAGATGCTGGGAAGGGACGGGATGATCACAATATTGAGAAAGCTCAACCCAAGCAAATGGAAGGTTTACAAACTCCTGGCCTACCCTGCAAGGCTGCAAGGTCGCCCCTTATCTGAGTTTGCAGAGGGTTTGCAAAGTGCTGGCAGCCCTCCAAATATGTTTGGGAGTTTTTTGCTCCAACCTAAGGCTGCCGGACTCCCACATTTGACATTTTCCAAGTGCTGTTACACGACGAGGCAGCGACCGGGAACAATGTGTGATTATAACAGCGGGGCTGGGGCAGGGAAAGCCTCAAGCTGAGGCTTTCCAAGGGCTGTAAAGAGCATGAAGGCTCAGCAGCCTGGATCTGATTTCCTCAGGGATGCTGCAGGGTGGAGGGAGTGTCCGGCAAAGCCAGTGCTCACCCCTTGAAAGCCTTTTAAATTGTGACCTAAAGATGGAATAATGAAGTTTTGCAAAGGGAAAAAATTTGGGGTACCTTTATCAGAGCAACCCTGCCTGATTGTCTCTGCTTTGCCTGCACTGTCAGGGTGCAAGATCCTGCAAGGGATCCCTTGTGCTGCTCTTGGGGCGTGAGCTGACACCCCCATTTCACAAAGAAACACGACAAAAAGTAGCCACAAGATGATCCAGAGTCAGTAAAGAAGTTTGTGAGCTTGAATCCAGGTTTCTCAAGGTCTGTATTAACCCCTACATCAACTATTCCTCCCCTTTATTTAATCCATCAGTAGCAAGTTGGAGCTGGATTCATTAATGTTCTCAATAATTTAAATGAGCTGAGGTGCCCTAATTCTCAGCTGGGAATATTTCTGTTATTTGGGGGGAAAAAAGGGAAGAGAGGAAAACCATGCTGAAGACAGAGCAAAATATAAACTCACTTGTTGTTTTATTTCCCCTTTTTCTTCCTTTTATCTGGAAACTGACTGTGCAGGACAGGGAGTAAAAGAAAACAAAAGAAAGTGGAAGGGAAATCAGAAAACCAAAAAACCAAAAGTGCTGGTTTTCTTTCTTTCTCAAGAAAACAAACCCAGAAAACTTATTCCAAAACACAGTTTTTCACTCAGCAGCTTCCTGCACTTCAAAATATATTTTTTTGAGCAGGCAAATGAAAGGAGAGGAATGGCTGAGGAGAAGCGGGATGTACTTGGATATAAATTGCATTGGAAGTGCAAAGGGAGTTATTAGTCAGATAGGGAGGATTATTTTACATCTTGACCACCTATACAACCAAATGTGCAACTGCCTGAATGAAATGTTGCCTTAATCATTCTGGGCAAAGTCCTTTGGCTACAAGCAAGGCTTGTTGTACTGTGGGTTAACGGAGGGAAATAATAAGGCGTTCTATATACACAGTTTTTCTGGCTTTGGCTAGAAACCCCAGGGTCAGAGCAAAGCTCTGATTTCAAACAACTGTATTTTGAGTGATCCTGTTTATCCCAAGTGTCTGCTGAGGCTTTGACTCTGAGCTATTAATACAAAATAAATAATTTTTACGTCCCTTGCCAAAGAAATAAAGCAAGGAGGCCACAGAAGCTACAAGCATGAAAGGCAGAGAGAGAGTGATATGGGCCATGAGTTCTTGTGAGTTTTTTGACTGCTGAGTGACACATGGAGCACCACTGGCAGAGGATGCTGAGAAAAACTACCTCGACCAGCATGATGAAGGATGCTTCTGCAACAAATATGAGGTGGTGGGAGACTCACTAGATGTGTTAGACCACAGGTTTTATGGAATCTAAATCTTCTGTTTGAGAAGGGTTCTGACCTGACCCTCTGTGAGCAGTAGCTCCACAAGCTGCCCAGATGATGGAGATGTGCTGGCACAAAATCCTGTGGTGGGTGCAAATGCATCCAGGTGACTGTACTTCTGTGGGGATGGGTGGAAATGTGGGTTTTGGGGAAGCAGCAGCCCATCACAGGGCTCCCAAGTAGAAGTGTCATTCTCTGTGGTGTGGGGCCCATCAAGGCTGGCTGGGACGTGCTTGAACTCAGAGCATGTGGATGCTCAAGGCAGGTAGCAAGAGGTCAAGAGGTAGAGGCAGCATCCCTGTGTTCCCAGCTCTCAGGGATGAGCTGTATTTGCACACCTGCAGCTGAGCTCCCTCCCATTCTGGTGGTCACACACTCACAGGCCACTTCCCTTCTCCACCAGCTGCTTTCCTGGTCCCCTTTTTGCAGGTTGATGTCATGGGAAGGAGGTTCAAATGGTGAGATGTGCTCCAACAAATGAGGGCCTCAGAGACAGAAAATAATTCTGCAAAGCCTCTGCAGAGGCCACCTGGCCTCCTTCTGGGGTGTACCTTAAAGGCAGTCCTGCTATTTTTCTCCAAAACCAGTTTAAAGTCTCCACCACTTGTTGTGCACCCTGTAATAAAGGGTATTCACTAGAGTTTAGGGGTTCAGAAGTGATGGTGGGCTTGGGGAGCATTAGTAAGGAAAGGAGAAGGCAGCTGGTGAAAGTATAAAGTGATTTCCTCTCAAAATCCCAGCTCTTAGGAGGAAATCCTCCCCTGTGAGAGTGGTCAGGCCTTGGCACAGGTTGCCCAGAGAAGCTGTGGCTGCCCCATCCCTGGAAATGTTCAAGGCCAGGTTGGACAGGGCTTGGAGCAACCTGGGATGGTGGAAGGTGTCCCTTCCACTGGCAGGGAGTTGGAACCAGGTGAGTTTTAAAGTCCCTTCCAACCCAAACCCTTCTATGATTCTGTGATTAGTATCTGTGTCAGGCACTCCAGTCTGCCTGGGGGAAGGGGGATCCCTGCTGTCAGCTCACATTGTGGCCCCTCCATCAAAATAAGAACCAGAACTCTCCCACCTCTGCTGGATATGGATCATGGAGGGATGCAGCCTGGCCCTGAGGAGTTTTACATGCTCAGACTCACACAGGCACAAGGAAGGACCTTCAACGTTGCTGGATCAAGGACCCAGTGTCCGAGGCTCCCTCCAAAGCAAGCAGGGGAAGTGATTGCTGTGGAGATGTGGGAGGCATTCACTGGAGTCTGGGAGTCTGCAGGGAGAGCAAGCAGCTGGAAAACTGCCTGCCATTCACATCTGGGTCCTGTCCTTTTGATACTGGATCTTAAGGTTCTATTACACTATGTATTGATCAATCAACTAACCTGCTTAAATCATCAGGTTATAGAAAGACATAAATTTATTTAAGCTGTAAGATACCTGAAGTTGTGTCAGGGGAGGTTTAGGTTGGATATTAGAAAAAGGTCCTTCCCCCAGAGGGTGGTTGGGCACTGAACAGACTCCCCAGAGCAGTGGTCACAGCACCAAGCCTGACAGAGCTCAAAGAACATTTGGATGATCCTCTGGGGTACAGGGTGTGACTCTTGGGGATGGTCCTGTGCAGGGTTGGACTTGATGATCCTTGTGGGTCCCTTCCGACTCATCATATTCTGTGATTCTGTGATCTCCAAGACAGGACTGTGTCCTACAGAAGGTGAGTGTTGTAGGGAGCTGTAAAATCCCTGTTAAACGTCTTGGATGCAGAAGAAGCAGACAAGGCTTTAGAAACACAAGCGCTTTTAAAGAAAAAAATAAAGTGAAGATAAGGATTTAAACACTTTTATATCAAATCTGGTTCTGGATATCCATCACTTGCAAATTTCTAGAGGAAGGAGGAGTGTATCATGGGAAAATCACTGCAAACTCTCTTTGGTTTCATCTTTTTCCACTGATATCTCCTAACTGCCACTACTTTCACTTTGGAGGAAGGAGGTATAAACACAGTCCACCATTGTCACAGGTCATAGATTTCAGTTTTTCATCTTTGGCAAAGTCAGGGCTCAGCATATCCATACTGCAAAGCACCAGCTTGATTTTACTGTCACCCTTGGAGCTTCCAGATGTCATGTTAGTAAGGTCTTGATCTCAAACAGAGCACCTGTACACTCCATAATATGACTAAACACCAATAAAATCATGCCTATAGTGCCCATTGTTCATGGCACAACTCAGGATCTCCAGTGCCCCAAAGGAAATCTATGAATAACCCAAATCTGAGGTCCCACCAGCACCTCAAGAGAGAGAGGGACCAGCTGGTTTTCCCGAGCCATGAGCCGTAGGCATCTATTAACAACCAGCTTTTTGGCTCCACTAAGTGCACTCAGCCTGACTCGGTTTTATTGGCATCACCCATCTCCCAGTAAATGTGATAAGAGACTCTGATTATCCGTGGCCATCAGACTGAGCTTGGAACTAGGCTCCAGCACAGCTGTCTGAGGGCTCCTTTCCACATGTGCTTTCCATGCCACACTTACAGGCCCAGGAGGGGCTAATGAAGATTGTCCCTCGACCTCATTGTTTACTTTTAGCGAAGCATCAGAATTAAGACCAATTTAGCTGCCCCTTTTTTTCCTTTCTTTTTTTTTTTTTCCACCCAGCTCAGTCTAAACATGCATCTCAAGAAAGAGCCTGTTTTTATTGCCAAGGCAACACGTGATAAGGAAAGATCATCTGTCTGAGAGAAAATTACTTCTGTGGGGCTCAGCAAGTGGTCCCAAGGGTCTGATTCCAGCACAGGAACAGCCCCTGGAGAACATTAAAGAATTATAACCCCCACGATAAGGCACTTTCTTTTATAGTTTTTTATTTCATAGCAATAGTCACAGCTTAAAGATAAGGGCAACATACATTTTGTTTAACTAGGCTCTTGTTCCTTGGTGTGGGGCTCGAAGTGAACTGGCATCCATCAAACCCTTTTGTGATTTACATGAATACCTGATTCTTCTGATAAGGGAAAGTGTAAGTCAACACAGTTCTGTTGTAATTGGGTGTTACCTGTTCAGATACTGCACTGCTATCTCAGCATCAGCTCACAGGCAAGCTCCACTTTACCTTTCCTTGCTTGGTGCAGGGAGAATGTCCCCTGGTTTTACATTGGCCCCAGGGGTTGCAACAAGCTACCTGGAAGCATCTTTTCAGCCTAGTGGAGGTGTCCACAGAACATTGGGTATGCTAAAAGTTCAAACAAGGGATGGCAAAAAATTACAGAATAAAAAAAAAAAACAAACAACACAATCCCCACTTGAGGTTCAGCGTAATCCTTGGTCACAGACTGTGTGATCTGCCAAAGATATGCTACCATATCCTTATTTTTCTGATATAATTATTTATCTTAGCAAGCAACATTTCATGTTTATAATATTAAATAAATAATCCTGACGTGTGTGTGACAGCAGCAATCTCTGGCTCTCAGCATACCAGGACTTCTTTGTACTGGATGACAGAGATACAGAGGCATCTCAAAACCTGAGAAGTTTTCAGCCTAAAAACAAATCAGAAAAGGAGCCTAGTAAAGGATTTGATGGCTGCCATGAAGCAGGACTTCTCAGAAGAGAGCCCATAGCTCGTGTCTTGGGCTGTGCCACCTTTAACTAGATGCCAGTGTCCCAGGAAACAACTGCTTTAGTGCCAATGAAAATAAGAGCACCTGGACTTCCAGAACAAGTATAAGTAAAAATAAAAAAAAAAAAAAAGACAAGACCACAAACACCCTGAATCTCCCACCTGGAGCATCTGAGGGCCAGAGGATTGAAGAAATTAAATGTAAATCACTGACCAAAACCACTCATTTTGGATAGGGAATGCTCCAGAGGCTGCCTGGTGTTTTCTTTCTTCCGACAGCTTTATCCTAAAGATCCTAAAGCTGAGCTCAGGAACCTGAAGTGGAGAAACAGTGTGGAAGGTGGCCAAGTTTTAATACCAGCCTGCCACATTTCTGATTTTCTTGGTCTGAGTGACACAGAACTGCAAGGATCCCTCAGGAGACGCTGGTAGTGGGGTCAGGAGACCACCCGTCAGTGAGATGCAGACTGGGAAGATCCCCACAAAGGCTGTGAGGAGATGTCTGAATACATCTCCCTCTCAAAACAGAAAATGATTTGCCAGGTCCCAGCTGGGATGATACAGGAACACCCAAAGGTCTTTTATTAAGACAAATTACCCTTTTGATGTGAATCCACCTGACTGCAGGGAAGGTACAGCAACACTTTGCCATGAAAGGGCTGTTCATGGCAGATCTTCCCAAACCACAAGGATATCCCATGTGCTGATCCTACTGCCCAGATGGGAAGAACATTTCTTCCTGCCAGCAAACACCCAGGGATGGAAAAATAGGAGGAGTGGCAAGGTAGATAGAGCTTTCTTCCCTGAAATGGGATCCAGGTCTTCAACAAGAGTAAGACTCTTGAGTCTGATCCCTCCTCAGCCTCCCAAAAGATTTCTGCTCAATGCAAAGCCTTGGTTGAGCCCCTCTCACCCACGTGTTGGGCTCCAGTGGGTCATGGATCACCTAAAGCACTGTCTTGGTCATGCTTGGCCAAAACCCCTCTCTATGGAGTTCACTATGGGTTGGGTGGGCATCTTTCCACGAGCAGGGATTGTGGCTCTGTTGCCCTCAGGTGTCCTCAGACACTGGGAATATTTGACACTGGGAGGGACCTGGCAAAATGTCCAGCCTGTGTAGTTGTACAGGTTGCATTGGCTTGTTTTCATGAGTTTTAAAGAATTTCTTGGCCACCACACTGTTAGAAGGCCAGGATTTTAAGGTGGTATAGGGGAAGACAGATATGTAGATACGTATTTATATAAACTGCTGAATATACTTTTAGCATAGGAGAGCTCAGGTTTAAGAGGTAATTTCCTGGCTTAGTCTAATTCTCTCACTAGACATTTTCCTTCACACTAAGTGAAATTCTGACTGAATTAAAGAACCACTTTTCCTCTTATCTGCTGCTGTTTTTATCTAACTCCAAGGAAACGCTGGGAGCAGAGACAGACAGGTCTTGCCATTTTACTGTTCCCCTGGGCTTGCATCAAACACCAGGAAGATTTGTCAAAAAACAGCCTGTCACTCTCCACACAACCGTACAACGGGAACAGCAATGGGAAAGCCACAAAATAGGCACGTTTCCTGGATATCTTGATTTTGTTTTTAGGGAGGATCTCCCAAAATCTCCTACAAACCTCAGCGAAGTGGTATCTCTGGAGCAGCAACCAACCTTTCAGTCAGAAGATCCAGGTCCATTCGCATGTTTTAGCCCTCAAGAGTGTCATGAAAGGGAAGGAATAAAACCCACCAACCCCACTCATTGTTTACTGTCACTACTTCTCTCTGGGTCCAGAGCCAGGCTGGGACAACCAGCAGGAGCCAAGAGACCTCAACCCCCCTCCGTGACTCCACCACTGACTCACTGCTTAGCCCTGGGCAAGCCCCTCCACTTATTTTCATAAAATCATAAAATAGTTTGAGTTGGAAGGGACTTTTTAGAGGTTTGACCTCTTTCTCCCCCTTCAGCAAAGTCTCTGTCTTGGTTATAGGGGCTTCCAGTTTGGGGGAAGCAGGAGATGTTGGTCCAGCACCAAACAACTCCTCAGCTCCTACTTCCATCTGAGCCTTTTCATGCCGTGGTGAGATCAGTGCTCGTGTTTAATTAGGGTAGCCCTTAAATAAGAAACCTCTTTTATCCTTGGATTTTCCATTAATGTCTCATCCCAGGGTTATTCACGCAGTTTTATCCAGGTTTTCTCCAAGTCCTCCCTTGTCTCAAAATTTCATAAACCTCTTCCACGCTCCTTGTTAGTGTGTCCCAGGCTTTGCAGTGCAGTTGGCTCTGCCAAGAGCTGCACTTCTCACTCACCCAGCTTTATCAGCTCTGCATTTCCACTGTGTGACGCGCCTGTTCCCAAAATTCCGAACTCACTCTTGGGCATGGAGGTGTTTGGAGATCTTGAAACCAAATTAGCCACTGTCCATTTTGCCCACGTGTATGTTTTTTATATTTATCCTTAATCCAGGGGTCTTGCAGCCCAACTCCTTGCGCCATCCTGCTGTCTCTGGCAACATCAAAATAAACCACCACCAAAATAGGTCCTTCCTCGCTGGACCTGGACATCCTTCCAAGAAGAGCCCTGCTCCTTGGTCAGCTGGGAATTGAAGCAATCTCAAGAAGAGAAGGTTCCAAGGAGACCTTAGACCCCCTTCCAGTTTGTAAAAGGGGCTCCAAGAGAGCTGGAGAGGGACTTTGGACAAGGACCTGGAGGGACAGGACACAGGGAATGGCTTCAAACTGCCAGAGGGCAGGGATAGAAGGGATATTCTGCTTATCCTCCCAGCCCTCTCCCTTTTCTCCTGAGGAACTGTAGGAAAGTCTTCTGCTTTTATTTTCCTTCCACAAGGGAAATCTACTTCCTCTGAAACTATATAGTGAAAAGGGATATCCAGCATCATGAAATGACAGTGATTGGATTGGCTTCCCTCTTCCCATAAGAAGCAGGCACAGATCTGGCCCAAAAATTCCACAAAAAATCCAAGACTGAATATCTTTAACACACTGATCTGATTTAAAAAGAAACAGAAACCTGGAGTTAGAAAGCAGGTGACTTTTATCACCTCTTTTATTATTTAATTTGACTGGAATTTCTTTATTTTCTTTTAAGATGAATGAACTTTCTGCTGACAGCTACTCCCTTACTTTTTCCTTTCAAACCAAAATTGACGGGATTTTAGGGGATTTCCTGATGGAAAAAAAACCCAAACACTTCCCTTATAGTAGAAAGTGTGTTCAACTGTGGCCATGAAAAACTCTGGAAAAACACAATATCCTTCTGGGGAAGTTACACCATGTAGAGTAGAATTATAGAATGGTTTGGGTTGGAAGGGACCTTAAAAATCTTCCAGTTCCAAACCCTGCTATGGGCAGGGACACCTTCCACTATCCCAGGTTGCTCCAAGCCCCATCCAACCTGGCCTTGAACACTTCCAGGGACAGGGCAGTTGCAGCCCACGACATTCCTGGTCTATCCTGCTCCAACAGGGTTAGATACCCAGTCCTTCAGATATCCTCATAAATTTGGGCTGTGGTAAGGACAGTTTTAGTGTTCCTGAGATCAAGTCAGCATCCCTGCACCTACATCCCACAATGAGGTAACCAGGGCTTGGACCTCTGTAAAGGTAAAGGTGAATCAGATGTTGGACACCATGGCCAATTCCACCCAAGTGTGCCTGAGCACCACGTTACTTAGAGCAACCTGATCTAGTGGAAGGTGTCCCTGCCTATGGCAGGGAGTTAGAATGAGATGATCTTTAAGGTCCCTTCCAACCCAAACCATTCTGTGGTTCTATATAACAAAACTGCCTGGTGATAACTGCAAAATTCACTCAAGTCCTCCCACACAAATCTACAAGGTTACTCACTTGGATAAGACAAATTAGCTGTAAATTCAGCTCAAAGTCAAGGCTCACAGAGGTTTGGGCCTTGTGGCCTTCACAGATAGGTAGCACAGAGAGGTTGACTCACACTATTTGTGTCCAACTCCCCAAGAATCACCACCTGTAAAACATCGTGTACGACTTGGTTCAGGTGAAAACATAAACAAACAAGCATCATCTCAGTGATAGCCAAGCACGGATAAACCTGTGTATTCCAGGTATTTGCTAGGAAAATCCTTTTTCAGCAGGAAACCTCTAGACAAATATCCTCCTGAGCACCAGTGTGAGAGCTGGAAGGCCTCCATCCAGCACAGCATAAGCTGGAAACCTCCAGAACTTCCCTGAGCAACCTTAGATCTCCCCAGAGAAAAGAATATGGTCACTCCTTTGCATCTCTTCTAGGTCATCACATGGGCCTGTCCAGCCAGCCATCAAGGCCTAGTGAAAGGTGTCCCTGTCCATGGCAGGGGGGTTGGAACTACATTATCTTTAAGGTCCCTTCCAACTCAGGCCATTCTGTGATCCAGTGATTCCATGATCAATGCCTTTATCTCCTTCCTCTCATCCTTGTGGGATGGCACTGCTTGGCCCAGAAATGAAGGACCTCAGCTGGTCCAAGAGACTTTCAAAGCAGAGCAGCAACTTTACAAGCTGAATACAGCAGCCAGCTACATATTTTCTTTAGCAAGGCACATCCCAGACAACTGAAATCTGGACTTTGCTTCTTTCCCTTGCTTTTCTTGCTGTAGCAGCAGCCTGTGCTCACCAGAAGCCACCTCTGCATCTTTAAGTGCATCATTTAAGTGCATTTCCTGCCAAGTGGACAGGAAATTAATGACATTTAAATGAAGAGCTGCTCCCTTTTCCAGCCCTCTGATTATTTCTTTTGATTTAGTAAAGCCCTGGCAGAGCCCTCCTGATGTAATCATGGGAGCTTGCACTTCATGATCCAATTACTGCCAAGCTTCTGGATGTTGGTTTTGCTTTGATGGGAACATTTAAATGTGTAAACTTTGCAGAGACTGGTTGAGGGCTCTGGGATCTCATTTTAATTATAGACTCGGTGGAAACCAGTGCAAATTAGTCATCTGGAAACAACATCTTGTGCGAGCAGTTTGTCTTCATTGAAAAGCTAGAAATGTTTAATTTTGGAAAAGAGGGAATAAAATACTGTGATTTTCTATAGATTAGAACATCTACTTCACCTTTAACCAGTCGTGCAACCTGTCCATGGCTTGGACATGCAAACAGCTCCTGGCTCAGCATTGCTTCCAGCCAGACTCTGTGAATCCTCATACCTGGTACCTATTCCTACTCCTACCTACAGGTCTCCATCCCTCTGCCAAACCTGGTTTGAAATAACCACTCAGTGCAAATGTTACATGCAGCCAGCACACTCACACAACCTCCTTCTGAAAAAGGAAACTACAGACACAGAGATAACACCAAGACTGTTTTCCAACGGCCTTCTCCAACCCTAACTTGCACAAGTTTACAGGGAGCAATGGCCATAAACTAAAGCACAAGAAGTTCCACCTCAACATGAGGAAGAACTTCTTTCCATTGAGGGTGGCAGAGCACTGGAACAGCTGCCTGGGGAGGTCATGGAGTCTCCATCTCTGGAGACACTCCAAACCCACCTGGATGCTTTCCTGTGTCACCTACTCTGGGTGACCCTGCCTTGGCAGTGGGGTTGGACTGGATGATCTCCAGCCATGCCTTCCAACACAAACTATTCTGTGATTCTGTAAAAACTGGGTTGAGAACTGATGATTTCAGTGCACTTTGTGAGAGTCCAAGACATCTGCTTTGCACGATGATTTTTCAGTGCTGTCACCCAAACCCCATAAGGTTGTATCCTCAGTCCTTCATGCCCTAAGGTTGCCACAGCCACCAATCCCCTCCCAACCCCTCCCTCCATGTAGGGAAAGCAGCTCCCAGGGTCTGCCTTGGGAGATAGCATCACCCCAGTGACTCCCAAAAGCCTTTCTTGAGATGCCACTGCCCAGTGTTTGCTTATGTCCTGCATTGTCCCCAACCCTGATAATGCCTCTGGTCAACACTGTCAACTTATCACCACAGTGGCATCAGCCCTGCACATCTTGCAGGGAGGACATCAAGCTCTACCCGCTGATAGACTTATCCATAAGGCCACTCAGGAGTGTTTTGATCAATGCCTTAATCTCTGTTTGCACGGTGGTATCCCTCCCTCCCTTGTCTCCGAGCTGGATGTTGGGATGAATGTCCCATCAGCTCGTGCCACCTCAGATCCTGACTGTGTGGAAAGAACGTCGCAGTCAAAGTCTCACCAGTTGCACCCCATGGGGCTTTATTACCTTTATTTTAGCAGATGGACAACTGAAGTCCCAAGAGAGGTGCAATGGCCATTCCAAAATCTCAGGACAACTGAGACTGTCCTGGGCTGGGGTTTCCCAAGCCTTAAGGACATCTCTATCTTTAAGGACATCTTTCTCCTCCAACAGCTCTGTAAAGGATCAGCCAAGTCAGGGTGTTATTGTGCTGACAGGACAACACAGAAGCCTTGGCCAGACACACTTTTCCATCCAAATTCCTGATATCTTTTGAAGACGTGACCATTTGCCGAGCTTTATTTACTGAGCAACCCTCTTGCAGTCAATGGAGAGGAGATAAGCACATGTAGAGATCTTGATGAGATCAGGACTCATCTGACAGGATAAGAATAGGGTGGGGAAGAAGAAAGAAAAAAAGGAAAAGTAAAATTAGAAGCTCATTGATGATCCTGGCTCCAAAAGAGACCAAATCTAAAGGGAAGACTTCTCCCCTAAATACTTCTCTTTTATTGTTTTCAGAAATGTCCATATAAGGCATTTGGGCTCCACCAGAAGCAGAGAGGAAAAAAATGAGTGAGGGGAAAAGAGAAACCAGAAAAAATGGATAAAAATAGGAAAAAGCTCTGTATGTTTTCCTCCTTTTTTTTTTCCCTCCAAACATGAAAAATGTGAAATTGGCCAAGAATTCTGAAAAAAAATCCCACCAAAATCCATCACCAACAGAAGATGTCCAAACCCTCCACCACATGGTCAGCATTGGTGGCCAACATTATACAGGAAGGAAACAAAGACCTTTCCATGGAAGGATCCAACCTCGAGGCCCAGCTGTATCCCCTTCAGATGCTTCCCAGTGGTATCTAAATTATTGTCAGTAATTGATGGAGAGGGACAGTTCCTACACCTGAGAAGGACTCACCTCTCTGGAGTGACTGCAGAGGGACATTAAGCCCAGATTTGCTCAGAGGTTCCTGGGCAGCCTGCAGTGGAACCTTGGGAGTTGGGCACAGCATCCTCAGAAACACCAAATAAGCTATAGCAGAGCAGGCTGGTTTTTGGCCAGGTGGCCACATCCATCCTGGTACACTCCAGCTCAGATAGGCAACAGCCAACCCACTTCATGGAAATGGTCTTGGCATGTTCCCACAAAGTGTTTGGGATATGTCTACTTGAGTGGATGCCCCATCACTGGAATTGTTCAAGGCCAGGCTGGACAAGGCTTGGAGCAACCTGGTCTAGTGGAAGGTGTCACTACCCATGGCAGGGGGCTGGAAAAAGATGATTTTTAAGGTCTCTTCCAACCCAGACTGTTCTGTGGTTCTGTGACTTTGCTGACAGCCTTGACTGTCTGAAGAAAGTAGAGATGGTGAGAGCAATTTTCCAGGCATCTCCCCCATAGCCAAGGGACCCAGGATCCACCAGATGGTGGAGGAAAGGAAAGGAAAGGAAAGGAAAGGAAAGGAAAGGAAAGGAAAGGAAAGGAAAGGAAAGGAAAGGAAAGGAAAGGAAAGGAAAGGAAAGGAAAGGAAAGGAAAGGAAAGGAAAGGAAAGGAAAGGAAAGGAAAGGAAAGGAAAGGAAAGGAAAGGAAAGGAAAGGAAAGGAAAGGAAAGGAAAGGAAAGGAAAGGAAAGGAAAGGAAAGGAAAGGAAAGGAAAGGAAAGGAAAGGAAAGGAAAGGAAAGGAAAGGAAAGGAAAGGAAAGGAAAGGGTGGTCAGGTATTGGAAGGGGCTGCTCAGGGAGGTGGTGGAGTCTCCATCCCTGGAGGTGTTCAAGGAACAACTGGACATGACACTCAGTGCTCTGGGGTGGGTGACAAGGTGGGAATCGGGCACACATTGGACTGGATGATCTTGGAGGTCTTTTCCAACCTAAACGAATCCGTGACCCTGTGTTGAGAACAGCTCTGTGTGGCATCTTAACTCACACCACCTCAGATTTGGGGCTGAAATTCCAAGGATAGACAAAAAGCAGGAAATGAGACAGGCACCGATAAGGCTCAGAGATGCTCTTCATACATCTAACCACTGGAAAATGGAATATTTTAGGGTGTCCTCAAAAAAACCCCTCTGCTTTATTTCAAATGGGATATGAAATGTGAAGAACAAAGAATCACAGAATCGTAGAATGGTTTGGGTTGGAAGGGACCTTAAAGATCAGCTGGTTCCAACCCTCTGCCATGGGCAGGGACACCTTCCGCTATGCCAGGTTGCTCGAAGCCCCATCCAACCTGGCCTGGAACACTTCCAGGGAGCAAAATCTACCTCTAAGTGTTTCTAACCTCAAGGACAGGGACGATGTGACCCAGCTGTGATGCTGAGATTTGCTCAAAGAACAGATGAGGAACATCTCAGAGGAACATCTGCAAGGGGTGATGACAGAAACATGAACCTGATGCAACTGAGAAAGAAAAAAAAACTGGAGACTTCTTAGTTATCCTGGTATTTGCAGTGGAGACTTGTGGCTCTCATATTTTTAATAACATTTTCCGTGCAAGAAAAAAAGCCAGGAATAAAGAGTTAAACAACAACAGCCCCGTTGTTTCTTGGCCTTTTTGCCCTTTGTGTGTTTGGTTTTTGCTTAACATAAAATGTAACAACTTTTGCCCCTGCTTTGGTTTTCCCACTGCCTACTGTTAATACTCAAGGTTTTTTTACTGCAATAAGAAGACTGAATTCTGAAAATGTTCTTTATTCTCTATATGAACCACCCCTTCCCCCCTCAAAAAAAAGAGCAAATTTTAATGCAACCTAAGCAAAATAATTCAATGTTTTTTCAACTATAATTGAAATTGGATTCATCTGAATTCATGCTCCCATGATATTCTCTTTTCAAAAGCAAAACCAGAATCCTAAACAGAGCCGAAAATTATTAGAAATGTTTAACCTTATTGCTTATAGCAGTTCAAGTCTAGTTTTTTTGGTTGAGTTTAAAGAGTAATTAATCCAGAAATGTCTTAGAATTTTCTTAAAACAAGGAAACCAACCAAAAACAAACCAAAAAGCCCGAAGTAAAAGTAAATTTCAATTTAATTTACAAAAAAATTGAACAAAACTATTAAACTTTGGAGCTTTGTCCGACCGAAATCAACAAATATTGAACCTTCCAGTTTGCTAATTTTGTATTTCTGCCTCTTGCAGATGAAACAAAAAAGGACATTTTTCTTGATTTTGGAGGGATTTTCCACTGAACCAAAAAATGTGTTCCCCAATGAGTTCTACTTCTGCCATGTGTGTTTTTCTGGAGTGAACATTGGATATACTTTTTTACCACAGTCTATGTGGAAAGGTGCTAAAAACAGTCCTTTTTCCACTGTCAGAAGAAGACAGTAAATCAAAAGTACATATTTTGGGGAGGAGCCCTCTCTGGGTGCCTGCAACCATTTCTCCATGGTGTTTTACATATCTTTGAGTGTTACAAATTGGAATATGCTCCAATGCCTCCAATGTCCCACTGGCATTACAGTGAGACTTCACAGCTGCTCTGCCAAAATTCCATAATCCTGTGTTAAGGTACGAGACTAAGTGCTCTGGGAGAGACAGGTCCTGTCCTGGATCTGCTGTCCCCCACAAGGTTTCAATCCTCCTTTCCCATGTCTTCCCAGATAATAAGATCTACCTCCCCTGCAGTGCTGTTGTGAGGCTTAATGTGGTAATTTTTGTAAAGTGCTCAGGGATCTTTTGTAAAAGAGGAAAGGAAAAGAAGGAAAAAAATAAAAATACAAGATCCAGCCTGACTGTGGTCAGGGAGCCACAGGACAACTCACAGGGAGCTGCAGGTGATCTTTAAGTTCCCTTTCAACCCAAACCATTCTATGATTCTCTGACAAAAACAAGACCAAGATCATGTCTCTCTCTCAGAGGTATCGTTGCAGAGCCGAGCAGCCATCCTTCACTTAGGCTCTTGGGTGCCAGCAAGGGTGACACTGCAGTGACACATTTTTCCAGCCCATGGTAAGACCTGTCCTTTTGAGATGCCTTTGCTTTATGTGCTAAATCAAAGTCTGCTTTGTCCCTCTTCCTTGAAATGCTGTTACTGCAACTTTTCACCAGTGCACTATCCCCTTAGAGTCAACCATGAAGATGGTGGCCACCCAGATGGGAGGGCAAAGGAAGAGCTCTTCCTTCACTCAGGACCTCTGGAAGGTCAGGGAAGCCTAAAAAATGTGAGGGCTCCCAGGCCCTCTTTTTTTCACCAGAGTTGTCAACTGGTTTAACTAAAGCTACACCCTTTCACTGCCCTCCTGTTCCTCCTCCACTGCTGGCTTTATCTCACCAGCAGGAATGTTAAGCAAGAAATCTCAGACTGATTATGGGACAAGAGCCCAAGAGCAGGTGGAGGATGCAGTTCACACTGTCCAGCTAAAGCAGAGGCTTCATCTTCCTTAATTACAATAGATGAGGGAGTATGTCCCACTTCCTTATGGAAGAGGACATATCCTTATCCATGCAGTTCCTGGTACCTGCCAGGGTAGGACAACACGGGGCTGAGCCTGCACTGCTCTATTCTGCAAGCCAAGAGTCATGTTCCAGAGAAGGGAATGCTCCAAGGGGACCTTAGAGCCCCTTTCAGTGCCTAAAGGGGTAGCAGGGGAGCTGGAGAGGGACTTGGGACAAGGGCCTGGAGGGACAGGACAAGGGGGAATGGCTTCCCACTGCCAGAGAGCAGGGATTGATGGGATATTGGGAAGGAATTGTTGGCTGTGAGGGTGGTGAGGCCCTGGCACAAGTTGCCCAGAGAAACTGTGGCTGTCTCATCCCTGGAAGTGTTCCAGGGCAGGTTGGACAGGGCTTGGATCAACCTGGGATAGTGGAAGGTGTCCAGGATTCCACCTGTCCCCTTCCTACACCACCAGCCCCAGGGCTCACATCGTTCCTGACTTGTACAATGAAAACCCAGAGGTGCATCTGTTCCCAGGTGTGTTGCCCAACAGATATAACTGTTTATTAACAATATCAACACTGCATTAATGATCTAAGAACAAGGGCTAATTAGATATAAATTTGGCAACGCACCTGAATATTCCTTCCCCTTGTGCTGCACTGGAGCTTTGCCTGAAATGATAACAATATCATTTCATGATAAAACAAACTTTCATGTTATGGTGCCTTTTACAATTACAGCCTGTTGTGCATTTTCTTGCTCTTCACCATGGATGACAAAACACCACCTTCACCCAAGGTTTTCCATCCTGGACAGCCTTCCTAGGTGGGTGTGAAGTTGCAGGATGAGTCCAAAAGCCAAACCCAGACTGGATTCCAGCAGATTAAAGGGACCATCGGATGCATCAAAAAATATCACACCATCCATATTTGTCTTCACATTACAAACCCAAAGGAGGAGAAGCAGAATAAGGAGAAGACTCTTCCAAATGGTAAAGGGAAACTGTGAGCTTTATTTGTGCAGTCATAGGAATCTCGGTGGCATAGTCTGAATTCCTGCTGCTCTGAGGGAAGGTTGTGATGTTTACTTGGCTGGAGAACAACAGAGCAAGGGGGGTTTTGGTAGGATATTTCTGGAAAGTTGGGTGCAAGTTAATTAGAAAATAAAAAAAATTCCATGATGTTGCCTCAGCTCCTGAAATTGTTGTGTAGATCACATGGAAATTAGATATAATCCAAAGCAGCCCTGGCAGCACTTCATGAATCTATGGAATCGTTTAGATTGGAAAAGCCCTCTGAGGTTATTGAATCCAAACCTTCCCCCAGCACTGCCAATGTCACCACTAAACCGTGTCCCCAAGTGCCACCTCCAGACATCTTTTAAATCCCTCCAGGAATGAGGACTCGACCTGCCAGGACTGGGCAACCCTTTGGGTTCTCCTTTCATTTGCAAAGCTGAAGCTGAGGAATTTGGGAGAGGTTGAGTGACCATGTGCTGGGGCCCAGCCCAGTGTCCCAAGCTCAGGAAATTCATCTGTGACAGATCCAGGTGAAGAGAGGAAGATTCCCAGAAATCCCCAGCTGCCCCCAGAGTCCCTTGCTGGAGGACACTGTCAACCTCAGATCACACACTTTGCACCAGAGGGAGTTTTTTCCTTGTTGGAAAAGACTAAACTTTTTTTGCCTTTTTTTTTTAACCTTTCCTTTTTAGAATTGTCAATGTTTCGTGGGTTTTGCCTGGTAATCTCATCCAAGGTCAAACCGTCCTCTTGCATTACCACTTAGCCCTCCAGCATTTGTCTGCACACACAACCCTGTTTGTCCTTTCCTTGTGTGAGAGCATTTCACATGGATTTGGTCTTGGAAGTTCAGTGCTTGGAGTTTTCCAGTGCATAAAAAACTACTTTGGCTTTGTCGTTTCACTTTCATATCTGTCTTATTTTTTTAACTCCTCTCCAGAATAGGTGGATTAATTCAACATCAGTGCAGAGAGAGAAACGCTTTTTTTTTTTCATTCCAGAAGGAAATCGGTGTTGGAACCTCCATCCTGACCCCGAGGATGGAGGATTTGGGTTGGGATCAGACCTTTTTCATCACATCCAACCTCAGCGCTGCAGCTCCCACCGGTACCCGGTGTGAGATGCTCGGAGGGAGAGCAGGGGCATCGCCTCCGGGTCCAGCCCTTCCCTTCCCTTCCCGGCGGCGGCGGGGCTGGTCGGGGCACTGACCCCAGCGCCGGGGAGTCTGGAGCGGAGCCGGCGGCCGCCGCTCCCCGCCATCAGCCCACACCTCATCAATAGGGGCTGACAGCCCCGGCCCCGCCGCCTCGACGGCACCGCCGACGGCACGGCACGGCTTGGCACGGCCCGGAGTCAGCAGGCAGACCCCTAAGATGGGTTTGGAGGCAGCCCCATCCAGCCGGGATGTAGCGGGACCGATGGTTTTGGGACAGACGTAGCGAAGCTGAGAGCCTTGTGGGTCAGGTTGCGAGTCGCAGGGATCCAGGCATTCCCACAGGCAGGCAGCCCCATAGGTCTGGGATCTAGAGAATGAACTTCCCAGTGACAGATTCCCAGACAGACTGGGGGGGGGTCAAGGCAGCCACGGATCGGGGGTGGTACAGGTAACACAGCTTGTCAAGGATGTAGGGGACCCCACAGGGACAGGTAAGGACATCTAGTGCATAGAGACAGCAGATAAACATGTAGGTGAGACAGATATAGACATATGGATAGCTATCTATACATTTAAAAAAATAGGTGTTTTGGCAAGTAGACAGGCACAAACAGGTAAATAGACACTAATGCCTAGAAAGTTACAATAGATGTATGGATATAGGGATATATGGCTGGATGGATACATGGAAAGATGATGGACAGGTGGATATATGGATAGCTGAAAAACATACGGGTATATGGATAGAAGATGGAGAGATGGGTAGTGATACTGCACTGCCAGGACTCCAGCCCGTGCATTCCCAGGCAGCTCAGCCTTTTGCCTGCCGCAGGAGGCTTTTCCAGCCTCTCGGAGAATGGAAAGGGGCTTTCCATCACTTCTGCTGTTGCTGCCAGACACGAGGGGCTCTGTCGGGGTCGGTCAACACCCACCAGCCAGGAGGGCGATTTCACGGCAGGTGTGCTCCACACGTGCGGTTTTGTTGTCACTGAGTCAAAGGGCCGTGACAACAATGACAATAAAACCACACGTGTGGAGGGCGGTGAGAGTGGGCGACAGGGACCCCGGCGGTGAGGCACCTCTAATCACCCCCCACCACGGGGGATGCTCGCACACTCCTCCCTGTGCTGGTGGCCCCGGGCAATCCCCCCGTCCACGGATGACGTGCTCACAGGATCCCATTCAGCCATTCACGCCACGGCGGCGCAGCCCCTCTCTCCCAAGGGGAGCTCCCTCTGTTCTGGGCTTTCACGTCTCCCCACCAACTTAAAGGATCCCGGATCAGGGAGTGCAGAGCCGCAGTATTTTAGGCTCAGTTCGCTTGATTTGGGCGGTAAAGCTGAACAGGAACGCGGCACATCCATCCACGCTGTGTTTTCAGTGTCCTCTGGGACACCTCTGTCCCCTGCAGCAGGGATCCTCCACGCACACACAGTGGCACAGACACGGGTGGTGTCACAATTCCTGTGGCCCCCGTTTCCCAAAGATACAAGTTTGAGGTGGGTTTTGGTTCCTGCCTCTCCCCAAATTGCCCTGGCACTGACCCTCACAACTCAGCCTCTCTCCTCCCCTGCTGCATCAGAGCACGGACCGCTGCTCCAATACACACCTCTGCATCCCACGGCTTTGTCCCTGAGGAAATCGTTTGTATTTATTTCCACTGGAGGTAAAAAAGAAAAGAAAAAAAAAAGAGGAAAAAGCAATAATATAATATTTGGGGGCATACGGTGTGGTCAGAAAGGATTTAGAAATGCCCCTGAAGCATCGCTGAGCCGTGATGCTCCTTGGACAACCTTCTCCCACGGGTAGTACCCGGCCTTTGGGAGGTGGGGGGGTAGGCGGGGGGGGTGGTGGTGGTGGCATTTTAGGACCACTGCCGTGCTGTAAACAGATGTGACGTTTGTTTAGGGAAGTGTCTCTGAAGGTGTGACAAGAGACTTTCGCGAGCCGGGATGGGGGGTGGCAGCCACAGCAGGATTCCCTCCTCCTCACACAAGCCCTCGGTTGGGGGGTGTGTGTTTGTCCCATTGTCCCACTGGTCCCCTCCAGCCGTGTGGGAGGTTGTCCGCAGTCTCCCGTGGGATTTCCTTGGGCTGGAATGTTTCTTTGGGGGGCAGGGATAAAGGGAATGTACGGGGATCCCTGGGCAGGGGTGAAAGGGGTCCATGGGCAGGGGTGCAGGGGAGTGAAATGGGTTCCGTGGGCAGGGATGCAGGGGATTGTATTAGGGTTGCCCCAAAAAGACATCCACGAGCAGGGGTGAAGGGGAATGCAGGGGTCCATGGGCAGGAGGTTCCAGGGGGTCCATAAGCAGGAGTGCAGGGGGTTGAAAGTCGGTCCGTGGGCAGGAATTAAGGGGGTGCAAGTGGGTCCGTGGACAGGGGTGTAGGAAGGCTCAAGAGGGTCCCGGAATGGGAACTCCAAGGTTCATCGGGGAGGAGGGTTCAGGATCTATCCCCCAGGAGGGTGGACGGGTCCATCCCTCCCCCAGTAGGGCTCCATCGGGGGGTGACGCTCGGGGGTCCCCCCTTTGCTGGACCAGGGGAGGGCTGGAGCAGGCAGGGACGGGGGCAGCGCCCCTCTCTCCATCCCTAGACCCCCGTGACGGGTGGGAAGGAGGCGGGAGGAGGCGATGCCGTCCCGAGACGTCTCCGGGCTCGCAGGGAGCCTCATCCCCCACCCCTGGCCACCTCCCGCTCCCAACCCTGCCCGGTCCTGACGCGCTGCCCCCAAAAAATCAGAGGTGCAGCCGCGCAGTCCCCTCTGCTTTGGGACCCCCCTTCCTCTGCCCAGTTACACCGGCTGCTCTGATACAAGACGAGGCCGGCTGCAGTTCCATATCCCCCGTACCTATGGATACCTATAGATAGATACCTATGGGTAGATACCTATAGATGATCTGTACCGCCCGCGAGGGCACTGATATTTTGGAGATCGGTTTCTCCCCTTCCCGGCTAACCCGGGGTGGCCGGGCCCCTCCCGCAGCCCTTAATGCCCCCCCAGTTCCCTCCTCCAGCCCCCTTCCCGGCCGCAGCCAAGGCATGGAATAAATAAAATAATTAAAAACATAATAATAAAAATCCGAAATACTGGTGAATAATTGGCCCAGCAGCCGCCGGTCGCATTTATCCCTTTTTCTCTGCTAGAATCACATTTCCCCGCTGTTTTTTCCCCCATTTTTTAACGGATTTTCTCCATGATTTTTTAAAAATTCGATTTTCAGTACAGAGAAAATTTTAAGTCAACTTTCCTTCCACCTTCAACACCCCCCGCCCAGTTGCTAATGTGTTCTTTTCTCTTTTCTTTTCTTTTCTTTTCTTTTCTTTTCTTTTCTTTTCTTTTCTTTTCTTTTCTTTTCTTTTCTTTTCTTTTCTTTTCTTCTATTATTTTCTTTCTCTTTTTTTCCTTTTTTTTTCTTTTCCTTTTTTTTTTGCATCCATCACCAACCGAAGCTTTAACTCTAAAACCGCCACGGAATTAACTTAGATACGGAAAAATAAAAAAGGAAAAAAACCCTTAAAACAAAAAATACGCATCGTATCCAGTTTTTTCCTGTCTGGGGAAGAAGGGGGGGCTGAAAAGGAGAGGGGTAAGGTCGAATTTTGTTCTTCTGGGTTATTTTCAGGCAGATTTCGTTAATCGTAAGTGAAAAAAAAAACTCCGAGTGCGGAGCAGAGCTTTTTTCTTGTCGCTGCGTTCTGCAGTGTCCCACCTTCTGCTTTTATTCGGGAGAAAAAGTGTCCGAAATCCATCCTGTCCCTCCCGGTTGTTGGGTTACACCAGGCTGGGCTCGGCTCGGTTTCTCACCTCTTGGATTTTTGGGATGCGCATTCCCGCGACTGCTGCCCGGACCGATATTTCCCCGCGGAAAGAGGTTGGATCAGGCCATGGACACGCAAAACAATCCACGGGAATTGCTTTTGCACTTTTTTTCCTGGAAGTTGCAAAGTCAAGGCAGGTCCTTGAAGTTCTCTCTGCTCTCCGTGTTGCTGCTCAGGCAAGTTTAATCAGTTTTAATTGTATTTTGGCTTTTTTTTTTTTTTTTTAAGGAAAGCGCTTCTATCCTGAAGTAATTCAACGAATCTTCAGCAAGTCGCTGCTTTGGGAGAGAAAATCGTCAGGGATTTTGCAAAAGAGGGAAAGATGGGTCTCCAAAACCCGGTATATCTGGATAGGCAGCTGCTTCGGAGAAGGGATATAAAGAGACACTGATCGAATTAATTCTCCTACCTGCATGCTGATAGCTCCATGTTCATAAGTGGTTTTTATATATACAACTATTTTATATATATTAATATACTATATATATTTATATATTATATATTAATTTTATATAAATAAATTAGTATAATATATGTCTATTTATAGATATTTAATAGTTTACATATTTTATATATATATCTAAAATTTATACCATAGCGTGTTATAAATTATAAATTATTTAGCTATGAAAGTATATACATGTTTATATGTAAAACACATTCCTTTGAATTATAATACACATTAAGTCCCATCTGTACTCAATTTCTCATCGATAGGTATATAATTACATATTTATTAAATACATATTTTTGTATTTACATATATTTATATTTATATTAAATACTCTTTAAATACATAGTTTTCACAGTGTGTTTAAAGTATAAATATCCACAGTGACACTGTTGCTGACATTTATTTGTTATGTATTTCTGTACTTATAATTTTATTTCTATACGTGTCTATAACTATTTTCATCCCGATATTTGCGTTTCAACCGGATTTCTCTCCTGCCGCGTTTTTAGCCTCTGCCAATGCACACCCGTATCCCCCTTTTGGGGTTTTGGGGAGTCCTTGTGCTCCCTCTGGATTTTCCGGAGTAATAAGGGAGACTGCGGGTGGCTCCGGGCAGAGGATATGGGGGTGCCACGTCCCCAGGGACCCGTTTCCGACCCTGGAGCACCCTCCAAGTGCTCCCTTCGCCTTCCATCCCTCTCCCATAAATCGTTTTCCCCACCCCCTCTTTTTTTCCCCCTCCTCCCTTTGCCTCTTTCATACGGAATTTTTAAATTTTAATTTACTTTTTTTCTTTCCAAGCCCCAAAAGGCGCTTCCAGCCGCCTCCCGCCCTCCCACGCAGGACCCACAGATTTCCACGGGAACCCCGGAGTGTAGGAAATGTTTAGGGCGTGAGGTTTATTCCGGGGAACGGGGCAGTGGGAAACTCCTCCCGACAACTCTCAGGGCTGGAGCCATCCCAGCGTGAAAGGAATCCCCGGGAGAAGGGGGACAGTGGAAAGGGGATTACCCCCCCCCCGTGGGCTCCGAGCCCGTGGGATCGGGCCCAAATTGCAGAGCCCCCCTGCACTGCATCATTCACCTTTAGACCCTCTGCAGCACGTGGGGTGCAAAGAGATGGGTGCCCAGTTTGAGGAGGGCACCCCCAAACCGGCTGGGATGACGGGCAGAGCAGCTGCCACCTCTCCACTCCATGATTTGGGACCAAGGTTTGAGGCAGGAGCTTGGAGAAATCCCCCCTGCGCGATATCCCCAAGGAAAGGGGTTGTCTTTAAAGGGATTGGGGAGCTGGAGGTGGTGGTGGGGGGGGGGGTGTCCATACCCCTCAGGAAACACCCCTGATTATTTCTGGGGGCTGGGCACGGGTGTCCCTTGGGTGCACGGGGGACACGACGCTGCCCGGCTGGACTTTGCCTGCAGCGTGGGCTGCCCGTGGGGCCGTCCCGTGGCGCTGCTTTGATTTTATTATTTTATTCCCTTTTTTTTTTTTTTCCCTTCCTTCCCAGCAATGAAACCTGGCGCCCGGCTGATGGTGCAACAGATACCAACCACCCCCCTCACCCCCCCCTTTTCCTCCCATCGCCGCCCACTTCCACGTGACGTGGGCAAACCAGTCAGAGAGTGGGACTGGGGAGCCTGGTCATACTGGGGAGCCAAGGAGGGGGGAGACAGAGCCCCGCTGCCCCTAAGCCCCCCAAGAAGCAGGAGCCAGGCATGTCTTAGCCCTGTGCCTTTCCCGCAGCGAGGGAGTGTCCTACCCCACGGCCTCTCCCCTCTCCACCCCCTGCCCCCCCAGCACTGAAGGTGGGTAGCTCTTCCCTGTCCCCTCGCTCCTCTTCCTCGCTGTCACGCCGGGACCCCAACGAGCCCCTTCCTACAGGCCTCCCCGAAAGCTTCCTCCTATTGTCTCCTCGGGCTTGAAAACGAACTCGATTTTGGTGGGTTTTTGGTTGATTTTTTTATTATCACCATTCCTGTTTGTAAAGCAGGAGGGGAGCTCGCTCCTTTTTCCTCTCCTGTGGAGATTCCCGTGGAAACGCTCCGTTCTAGGCCGATTACACACCAACCACCCCCTGAGTTTCAGGGGGACACAGAGCTCCCTTAAACCCCCTTCTTCCCGGCTCGCTTCCATCCTTACCCCTTCCCAACGCTGTCTCCGGCTTCTCTCCCTTTCCTCGGCCGCCTGCCCGTCTCCCGCTGTCCTCCCAGGGTATCAGTCCTTATCTCTTGGTTATCTCTTCTGCTGCTAAATTCGGCCCAGCGCAGGGGTTCAGCCGGGGGAATCTGTTAGTTAAACCTAAAGCAGCCCCAGGAGTTATTTCTCCGGCCATAATTCCCCTCCATCCAGGCCTTCTCCCGGTGTGAAATGGTTTTCAGAGAACCTTAGAACTCCAGAACAGTTTGAGTTGGAGGGTATCTTAAGGATCATCTACTTCCAACTCCCCGCCATGTGTAGGGGCACCTTCCACTAGACCAGGTGGCTCCAAACCCCATCCAACAGGATCCCTCCATGATCTACAGAGAAAACAGCACGTCAAATTTTCTTACCCCCTTCCCAGACCCTCCTTGGGAAGAGGGTACCCTCCTGACTCCCTTCCATGTGTGTTTTTTAGGGTCTTGCCATTGTGAGCCACCCACAAGGCCCTGATGGCATCCCACGGCCCAAACCCACCCCAAATTCCCCTAAAGGAGCCCAAATCAAAAACCAACCAATATGAGACAAAGCACCCCTCACCCTCCCCCTGCCCCACGGCTCCAGGAGGCGCCTCCCTATCCATACCCATGGCATTCCCGGTCCCCAGTAGGTCACCTTCCTATGCTCACAGCTTCTCCCAACTCCCCACACGGAAAAAAATTAGAGTGAGAGATAAAAAACACACGGAAGGGGGAGTTTTGAGGGTGCTGCTTGGGGTCTGCTCCCCATTTTGAGCAGCACTGATGGGAGTGCAGTGGGTAACACCCCCCCTCTCTCTCCTTTAAGCCCCCCTCGTTCACGCTTGGTCGGGCTTTGGGGGGTGCGCACACGCGTGGGGCAGGCGCGGGGTGGGAGGGTCGAGCCAGCCTTCCTCCTCCTCCTCCTCCCCCTCCTTTTCCCCCCCTTTTCCCTAATTTAACTCCCCCCAAGCCCTCCTCAGCCGCCTCCCGCCGCCCACATCAAACGCCGGCCCCGGGGGCCATTAACAACTTAAAGCACCGATCGTACCTGCGGGACAAAGGTTTTTGCTCCAGGCCACAGGAGAGAGCATCGCTGTCTCTCACCTTCCCGGCTGTGAACCCCCTCCTTTCACCTCCCCCCTCTTCTCTAACCTCCTTATCTCCCCGCCCCGAGGGGGGACCCGGCCCGACCGCCGCCGCATCCCGCATCCCGGCAGCATCTCCCCGTGCTCCCCCGGGGGGTGTTGGACGGGGCGGGGGGGGGGGGGGGGGGGGTGGGCGGGGGGTTTTAAACCGGCCCCCCGGGGGGGGGGGGGGGGGGGGGGGGGGCGGGAGGTGATGGATGGAGACCGGTGGGAGCAGCTAAATCCAGGCGGGAGCTAAATCTCCCCTCCGGAGAGACCTGGACTTCTTGCTTGGGGTCTGGAAGACGCAGCGGGGACCTGCTGAAGGTGGGGAAGGTGGGCGGTGGGGAAAGGGGGGTGGTGGAGGAAAATCGCATCGCTGGTGGTGTTTTGGTTTTGGCTGGAAGGCTGTGCCCACGCGAGACCGCTCCGGCCGCTGCTCACCTCGGGAGAAAGTGGAGCCGGGGGTTTTCCGCCCGCTCCCCATCGCTCTGGATCGCGGCCGGGGACCCGGCTGGGGCTTGGGGAGGCCCGTCGCGAGATGTACCAGAGTTTAGCCATGGCAGCGAACCCCGGCCCTCCGGCGTACGAGGGGGCAGGTGGCTTCATGCACAGCGCGGCCGCAGCGTCCCCGGTCTATGTGCCCACCACGAGAGTCACCTCCATGCTCCCCAGCCTGCCCTACCTCCAGAGCAGCGGCTCTTCCCAGCAAGGCAGCCCCGTCTCCAGCCACTCCATCTGGACTCAACCCGGAGCCGAAAGCGCCGCTTACAATCCCGGATCTTCTCACCCTCCCGTGTCACCTCGGTTCTCCTTCTCCACCAGCACCCCCATCCCTGCCACCTCTTCCCGGGAAGCGGCGGCGGCTTACAGCGGCTCCTTGAACCTTTCTGCTAATGGGAGGGAGCAGTACAGCAGGGGCTTCGGCAGCTCCTACTCCAGCCCCTACCCGGCCTATATGAGCCCCGAAATGGCCACGACCTGGACTTCCTCGCCCTTCGACAGCCCGATGCTGCACAACCTGCAGAGCCGAGGGACGCCCGCGGCCGCCCGGCACGCCAACATCGGTGAGCACAGCCGGGATTGGCACAGGGGAGGGAGGCTTTCACCCCGTCACCCCCCTAGATTTTGGTGCACGTACCCCCCTGCGTGTAGATTCAGGATGCGCGAAGGGCAGGAGGGAGAAATTCGGGGTATTTGGGATGTCGCTGTCGGAGCGGCCTCTCCGGCTTCAACCCCGCTGTGCTGTGGTTGCCCCCCCTGCACACGCATTTACTCTGAAAAACCATTTCCAAATATCCTCAAAGACTACAGCTACCAAAAAAAAAGTTGATAAAATTTAAATAAAATTTAGGGTAGGCCAGAGGCAGCAAGGAATGATGTGACGAGCTCCGGCGCCAAGGCCCTGCTGGCTCCACAAATAGCTCCGAGGGGATTTGGGGATTGCGATGGGGATGGTCGTGGTCTCCAGGATCACGATGTTCCATGGGCACGCAGGCAGCCCCTCCCTGAACTGGATTTAGGTGTAAAACGGGGAAAATTTGTTTGGAAAATCAAGAAATCAAAGTTTGGTCCGTGAATCCCAGATCTTTCCTTTGGGTTGTTTTACGTTCCAGCCTTTTTTAAATTACTTTTGGGGAGTTTGGTTAGGCTGGAAAAAGGGAGATTGAAGGGAAATTTAGAGCTGAGGTGAGAGAGACAATGGAGAAGGAGAAAAAGAAATGCATCCACATTTATTATCCTACTTTTTGGGGAACTCAGGTACATTGGAACAACCCAACCGTGTATTTCAGCGTCACTTCGGTCCTAAAAATCTCAGCCCTGATCTCTTGTGCTGCTCCCAGTCTTGGAACTTTTTATTTCATTATGCCTCTGGTTCCTACGACCAAAAATTGGTCCAAGTGGCTTAAAATATTGTTTTTATTTTTTCCTGGGGTGGAAGAGGGATAAATGGACACAGAAATGTGGGGCACAAAATCACATTGCAGCTTCCTAAACCCTTTTTTCCTTCCCGCCTTCTCTCAGTGAAGGTATTTCTGTCGGCTTCGGGGTCGGGGTTAACAAAGAAAATGCCTCAAATTTGTCTGCAGATATTTTTTAAGATTGTATTCTTAAGTCTGAATTTTGGAGTGTGAGTTTTTCATCGTGTCTAGCAAGATTTGCGTTATCTTTAGCATTATTTTAAGATGCTAAAAGACGGAAAGTTGGGGGCCAGTGAAGGCTTGGCCTTGCCAATGTCTTTTGCTTTTCTTTGGGTGCTAAGAAATTGGTTAAGATGGGAACAGATTAAGGATAAAATTTTAGCCAGCCAGGCAATGTTTTTGGGAAGCCATGAGAAGGTGGAAAGTAGAGGAAAAAAGCAAGATGAATTAAATAATCAAATATTAATTGAATATCAATGAAGACATATGAATATTTGTATTTGACTGGTGCCATCTGTTCCTTGGGAAAAAAAAAATCACCTTTTTTTTGTGGTGGTCTCAAAAGACTCTTAATAAAAAATAAACTAAACCCGAAATAATAATAATGAAGAATTGCAGTTGAAAAATACCCGGCAGCTTTTAAAGTGTCAGAGACTGAGCATGGGGATTTGGGGGTTTCGAGCCCTGTGGTTTGCGTTGCAGGTCTGCATGTTGGTGGCAAAAAGTGGGTTTTATCCGGCTTTTAAATAGTACTGGGAAGGGCGGACGAGTTAAACCAGTCCAGAAAAAGGTTGTTAATGACGGAGAAAGGCTACGGGACTCCCCTTCATGGCCAGGTCCTGATTCGGGTGCCGGATTCACGGGATCGCCGAGGGCAGCGCGGCAGAATCCACGGGATTCATTAGCACGGGTCTGATTACGTCTCTGCCTTGAATATGGAAAAGCCCTTGGATTTTAAATCAAAACTGCTTGGGTTATGATTAAAAAAAAAATAAATAGAAACTTCCTGAGAGCTGGAAAGTTTTAAATCCAGGATTAAGATGGATTTTTGGAAGGCAGCTCCCTGGGGAAGCAGGACCTGCCCCGTTCCCCCTTCTCCCCCGAGTCGGGACGCGGTCGCCGCCGGGTCCCTCCTCGACGGTGGGGCGATGCTTTGCGCAGGCTGTGGGTATCGAGGGGGTTGTGTGAAGCGTGTAAAGGCTGGTTGGGGGTTCTGAGCTTGGAGAAGTGTTTTAATTTAATGATTTTAAGAGTAAAAAACCCTGAAGGTACTGAAAGATGTAGTGTGGGGGGGAAACACCGTTGTGGATTGCACCCATCACAGACCCACTTTAACATCACATCCGAGCCTGGCTCAGCACCTGAGCAGTCCCTGCATGTGGAATCGACTCCTTCTTTGCCTTTCCTTAATTTTATTCTCTGCACAATGAGGAATCTCAAGGTGGAAACGGAATCCTTCACTCAAGGCTCTATTAAATCAAGCGATATTTGCAATGGTCTCGTTTTGTTTTCCTAAAGAACCACCACTTTTGGATAGTGCTAAATGCAGGGCATCCGCAGGGCCACTGAAATTTTAAATATTATAATTTTTTAATAGTAAAGATCAAATCTAGGCATGCATAGCTGATTATGCAGACATGGATTCACAGTCTAGGCAATTGGATATTACATTTTTTCGCCTTTTTATGTGTATATATATATATATCCCAGTAACAATAAAGAAATATGCAGGGGAAAGAAGTTTAGTGAAAATGTATTCGAAGAAAATAACACTAAAAGAAATACAAATTTTTTTTTTTTCCTAAAAAGAGGAATTTTGGCTTGGATTGAAAAGTCATAAAGCACTGGGAAGGTTGGGTGGGTAAGCTACAAGGGCCCATTTGAAAAACTTCCCCTTGGTGTGAGTGCAAAATGCCAAATTTGGGCTTTTCAGGGTAAGTTTGGTGACTGATTTCATTACCCTGAAGAGCAGGATCAGACCGTGCGGTCGAGGCAGTGAACTTGCTCCAGGCATTGCCTGGGATGGAGTTACAGTGAATTCCCGACTTAATGAGGCATGAAAAGGACCCGCTGCAAAGTCCCTTCTCTAAAGACTTCCCTGCCAGCACCAAAAACCTCTCGAAATCTCTCCCAAAATAAGCCTGGATGGGCGGTTTGCCTCTTCCCCCTTCTCCAGGCAGAGGGGAGCAGGGATGGAGGGTGGCACGGACGTCTGAGCGCATCCAGCCCACGGCGATTTGCTGCCTCCTGGATGTTTCCAGGCTGGGAATAGAGGGTCAGATTCCAGTTTACCATCCCCACTCCCTTTAATTTTGCTTACAGTGGGGATTTTACTTTTCCTGTGGGCTCAGGAGGTTGAGAATAAATCGGGGTGGGGGGTTGGGGGCATTCCTGGTGGGTGCTTTTAGGGTTTTTTTTTTGGCTAAGTCGAAGTCAGGGCTCCTCAAACAGGCACCGCTGGAACACAGTAACAGCATCTGGGAAGATCAAAGCCTGGAGCAGACGCTGGGCTGGAAAATGCTGGTGGTGGGGGAGATATTGGGAAACAGATCTTAAGCTTTGCCATAGGGATGCTAAGAGATTTGACCTGTCGCATCCCGCGGCCGGCATTCCCAGTGATTCATTGGCATTTGTTACAACCCTCTGCCCTACAAGCAGCCCCTGACCTTCCCCACGCACCGCAGGACACGGTGGTTTGTCCCTGTGGGGTGGCAGGTGATGAGGGGAGCCCAGAACCTCTCCTGTCCCTGCCCCCGGAGAGATGGGACCGTACGATGGAAGGATGGGGCTGTCGGATGGAGGGTTGAGACCGTGGGGTGGTGGGATGGGACTGTAGGATGGAAGGATGGGGCCATAGGACAGAGAGATGGGGCTGGAGAATGGCGGGAATGGTTGGAGGATGGCGGGATGGGGCTGTGGGACGGCGGGATGGGACCGTAGGACGTGTCTGCATTTTACAGGCGATCCTACATCTCCTGTGTCGCAATCGGTTGCATTTCTCACCTCGGGGAAGGTTTGCCCAGGGCTTTGTTCCCCTCTGCGGGTTTCAAGCCACCTCCTGCTCTCCTGCCTAATTTAATTGTCACTCGTCAGTCTGGGATTTGGGATGAAACCCACAGAATTAGGGTTTCTAATCTTTGAGCAAGACCAATCTCAAACAGGTAAATGTTTATTCCCCCCCAAATCCCCAAACAGTAGATTTTAAATTGCAAATAAAGTAGCAATAATAATAAAAATATCACCGTCATGGGCACTCTGTCATCCTTATTAATAACTCAATTCCTTAATTAAAAATTGCACTTCATTACCAAATACAAGTGCATATGTTGCATAGAACATATGGTGTAGTATATAATATATTATAAATGGTCATCAATTTCTGTAGAGCAATAAAACTTAAGGCAGTGGATAGTGGTGTTTAATCTAAATCTTTATTAAGCCAGGATTAATTATTTTTCTCCTCCATACACACCCTCATGTGCATTTCTTTATCCCTATAAGAATAACAGTAATATTTTTTTTTAAGGGACAGCCTGTATTATGCTCTCTCCATACTTTTTTGCCAGCAATTTAGGAGGAAAGAGGTAAAATCCTTGGAAACAGATGAGTATTTATCAGGCAGTGTTTCCCAAAGGAAACCAACCCAGTCCTGATGCCTCTGTATTCTTCTCGTGATGGGAAAACCTTGGCTTTGAGGGCAGGGAGGAGGTCCCCAAAACTGGTTATCCCAAATGCAGAGGAGTATTTTGAATGTGCAAACTCTCTCACTCTAAAAATTTAAGGATAAATTTGAAAAAAAAACCACCAGAAAAGCACCAAACAGCAAATAAAATCCCAAACTGGGTGAAAAAACGGCAGCACAGTGAGTTTTTGTGCCTGAAGGTCGGCAGCCTGTTGCTGCCAGGGGAGGATATGTGGAGAGGTTGCTAAAATAAGGTGGGAAAATGTGATCTGAAGGAAAATCCAATTTAAAAAAATTGATAGTGTTGTCCCAAAACCCGCAGAGACCTTGTTTCTCATCGGCACAGGGCTCTGCATTGAAAATTTTGCTCCTTGAGCGCCGTGGAGCTTTGTGAACACAAGAAAAAAGGGATGGAGAAATGGGATATTTGGGGATCTCCCCTTGCTTGGTGATGTTCCTGGGGGTACACAGGACACAGGAAGGTGGGGGGATCCAGATCAACATCTTGGGTCCTTCCAACTTTTGCAAACTAATTATAATGAGACTGAAAGAAGTTTCTGCTTCCCATTTGAGGCTCATCCCTGCCTGTGAAACCAGGTGGAAACCTACCCAGAGAGCTCAGTGCATGGGCTTAAAGCAGCCAGTTTTGCTCAAGCTGGGAGGGAAGAGGCAGAAATGCAGATTTTTTTGCTGGGACAACCGTGCTGGCCCCAAATTCCAGGCACGTATGATCCCTGAATAAGGTGATTACGCTGCCAAAACCTCTGGGTTGTAACAGCGAGGTTGGGTTGTTACAGGCACGACTCGATTTGGAGAGAGGAATGTGTGTAATCATGCCTGTAGGACTGCAAAAAAAGGGAGATTGGAATATTTGGAAATGCCAAACATTCACCTTGTCGATGGGTCTGAATTCGCGGTGCTGTCTGGCAGGAAGGCGTAAATACGCCTTTGGCAGGCGAATGTGAAACGCTGCTTAAATAACCAGGGAAACAGGTGAGAATATGCTCTTACCTCTCAAATTTACCCTAATAATAGAAGAAAATTTCATTATAAGGTTGGATTGAGGGTTTTTTTAATCTAGTGGCTAAGAAAAAAGCAGTGGGTCCCCTTTGCAGGACAAAACCCTTCGCAGCGTGTCTACGCTAACGTCCCGCGTTATAAAACATTAAAACCTCTCTGGCCTTTCCAAGTCTTCCCCACATCACTGGTCACGGTGACCCAAGCTGTAAATACATCTGTAATGACAAATTAAACCCAATTATCTGCCATGCCTGAGCAGTGAGGTCTTTCTGCACACGGGTGCGTGACAGCGCTTGAGAATAATTCGATCACCACTGGCTGTGGCACGAGTGGTGTTAAATTAAAGGTTCTTCTGAAAGGCCCTGAGTTTCTGCCATGCTGAGGGATGCCGTGCTCCTGCTCCAAAAATGTTGGGTGTTTTCCCTTACAATTTTCCAGGAGCTCCTTGCTGCAGGGTATGTTGAGCCTGCAGCACTCCCCGTGCTGTTGCACCCTTTCAAACACTCGCGGCACTTGGTGGTGATTTCTTTTTCAATATGATAAGTTTGAGCTGGATTTTCTCATCCCCCAAAAAAGCACAGGCTGGGTTTGCTTAGAAAGAAGAGTTGGGCAGAGATTTTCCAAACTGGATGCAGATCTGACCCCGCCATCAGTGCTGAAATGTTTCAGCTTTCAGGTTTTGGTAAGGGCTGGGTTTTAAAGCCAAGTTTGGGGCAGTGTCAACGGGAAGCAAAGAAATGCCCAGTGATTAATTTTTTTCTCAATTATTTGCTGGCACAGAGGGGTTTTTTATGCTTAAATAGGTGGATACCTAAATGTAGACTGAGCCCTTTGGCTGGGGGGAACAAAGTCGAGTCATTCCCATGTCTTTTTGCTGTTTTCTCTGTTTTTCTAAGGCCAAACCTGGGTTGTTTTGCCCAGGTTGCAGGACCAGCCCTCCCCCAAAAAACAGATTCTACATGGACAAAAATACCTCAACCTCAAAAATACCCACATTCTTTGCTTAGAGGTGAAACCATCCCTGTTTTAAAGTACAGGGAGGTTCACCAGGAGCTGGTGCAGGATCAGGCCCATGTAAAAAGATTCCATAGGGAAGAAATGCAGCCCACTGCAAATTACATGGGAATTGTCATGTTTTCTTGGGAAGATGAAGGCCCAAAATCCCGTGGGACCTTTCTTTTTTTTTTTTTTCTGAAAAGTGGTCACTTGGTTTATATGTTGCAGCATAAAGGGATTTGTGATTTTTTAGAATTATTTTTAGAGACCTGTAAAGCTTGTGAGCTCCTTATCAGAGCCAGCTGGGCTTGCACCTCTCACACCAGCCTTGGGAGAGACTCAGAAATTCATTTTGTTTGTGAAAGAAGAAAACAAAAAATCATGGAAAGTCAAGGAAAAATAAGTTTTCCACCAGAGGTGGGGTGAGGGCAGCCGGATGAGGGACCCAGCCGGGCCAATCTCCCGTCTCCACCAGGGACTGGTACTGGACGTTTCTGAATCCGGGATAACAAAATCACTGCCTGGAAATGTTTCCTCCTAATCCCTGGGAATTAAGTTGGTGTCTGCTGGGGGAGCATTTCAGGAGAGCTCCCGTGGTGGGGGACCTGCTCTTGCTCTTCTTCCCGAAGCTCAGCCCTTTTCCGTTGGTCGGTGCTTCCAGCGACAGCAGGGTGGAATTACAGGGTACTGGAATAGGGCTGGGAGCCTGTTGCCTCCAGGCTTTTCTAAAAGGTTAAAACCCAAGTCTGGGGGCAGAGATGGAGAAAGGGGGGAGAAGGATACCAGGTCAGTCTGTCAGAGCAGAATTTTGCCAATTCTTCCTGTTTTTTCCACACTGCTTGCACAGAGCTCTCTAATATTTAAGCAAATTCCAGGTTGTCCTCTGACCTCGAGGGCCAGGGGGTTGTGTTGTCTCCTTTGGCTCTGCAAACATCTCCAGACAGTTCAGGAGACATACCCCTCTTGCAAGATTCTCAGCTGCCTGTGCTTTGGAGAACCTCAATTTTCTGTCAAGCTCTGGGTTCCAGACTCATATTATCATATGTCAGGCTCTGCTTTTGCAGAAAAGGAAGGAGCAACTTTTTTGGACAGGGGAGAGGATGGAAAACTCTGATTCCTTAATGCTGAAATTCTAGAAGAGGTAAAAAACCCCCCCAACTAATATTTGTTAGTTTAAATCCTATGAGTTTCCAAGACAGGCTTTTGGGTCTGCAAGTCAGGGAGCCACCATTATTCAATATTCAGGGAGCCACCAGTGTTTAATATTCAGAGAACCACCATTATTCAATATTCAGGGAGCCACCATTATTCAATATTCAGGGTTTGCAGGGCTGGAGCTGTAAAAAAATCAGTAAGGCTGTGAGCCCCAGACATCAGGACTCCTCTGAATGACGTTTGGCCCCAGATGTCTGAGATTATTTTGGGAAGAGAGTGCTGGCCCCAGGGGCTGGCTGCTCTGGGGACTGGTTGCTGGGAAGTTGGGACATGCCTCGGTGGCGTGGAGCATGAGAGGGGAAGCTGGTTTGGGAGGGGTGTCTCATCCTCATGCTCCCCTGGGCTGGGAGGATGCTCTGGGTCCCAGGCATGGCTGAGGTTTTTATCCGGGGGTTTCCCATGTTCAGTCCTTCCTTACTTCAATATGACAAATCAGTGGTGCTGTATCCTGACCCTCCGGATGTACAGATCTGTCCTGGAGGGTCTTTCCACCTCCCAAAACAAGTAGGACCACAAGCAGAAGGGTGAAATCCCCCTCATATATCCTCCCCTTTGCCTCCAGCCAGGGAAGGGTCTCACTCTGTCAGAGTGAACTGCCTGCCCTCCCCATCCACTTCTATTCCTAAACCCACATCCCAGTCAGACTCTGCCACCTCCCTTCACACAAAATCAATAACAACGGGTGAGCAGGTTAATTATAATCACAGAATAAACGCCACGGTCTCAAAGTTCACTCAACTCCAGCAGCATTTCGAAAATGAGCGGACGACGCCAAGAAACTTTCATTGATTCCTCCGGGGCAGGTGTGGGAGTTTGAACCTGTCCCCAGGCTGATCTTGATTTGAGACCTGCTCAATTTTCCTCCTTATCTCGACTTTCGCCTATCTTATAATGCCTGTTATTTTAGATAAAAAGTCCAATCAATTGAGTTAGAAAAACTGCAAGTTATATGTTGCCCTGATAAGTTCGGTACCTGCCGTTTTATTGGCCTGGGCTGTGAACTGACCTCTGCAGACGCTTTATCGCCCCTTCCTCCCGCCCCTCTTGGGGGCTGAGTTGACTTAACATCCAGAATAACTAATAAAAGAGGAAAAGAGAAGGGCCAGGGGTTAGACAAACTCACTGTCCCCTCTAACGGGATGAGCCATAGTAAACACCTTTTCTGTTTGTCCCTGGCTGGCGTCCCACAGGGAAGCCAAAATCTGGCCTGGCTTATGGTGGAGCTCCTCTGAGTGGGATTTATCAGTGTAACACCTCCAAACTGGAGGCAGAGCCTGTGACTAAATTAGTGAAATTAGAAGAAAACTGGGACAGGCCAGTGCCATCATTCTCAGTCATGGGCTGGACATGTGGAGCCCATTGTATCTCATATATTCCTACACATGGTATATACATGTTTTATGTTCATAAAATGGAGGCTTTTAATGTATCACATATGTTTTACATATACAAAGTGAATTTTTAAAAATATATGTGTGTCTGTGTGGGTTATGTTTGTGCACATATGTATAGATATAAATGCACACATGATTCTATATGTTCTATATAGTAATATAATAATAATAATTTTAATAGCAAAATCAGAGAGAATTGATTGGAGATGATTCTTATCTTGTTACAAAGGTATTCTTAAGGACACTCCTGGCACCCTTGCCCTTGGAAGGGGGGTTGGAACTACAAGATTTTTAAGGTCCCTGCCAACCCAAACCATTCTGTGATTCTATGGCATGGCATATATGTATATATATATACACACACACACACACATTTAATAATAATAATAATACAATTGACTGTATTCCTACAAGAAGGATCTTGCCCATTTGACTTGGATAAATGACTTTCCTTCTGATCTGCACCAGCCTGGGAAAAAAGCCACCCCAACCTTTGAGTTTCTGGAGCTGCAGAAATGCGGGTTGGAAGATCTCTAGTCCAGTCTCCTGTTTGAAGCAGGACAACCACCAGCAGTGGTTGAGGGCAGTGGTGACTTCATGTGGATGAGGCTTGGGAATGCCCAGGGATGGACGCTCCCCCAGTTCCTAAAGAAAGCCAAACAGACCACGTTCTTCAATCACTGGTGGTTTTTGAGGTTGTCCTGTGCAGGGCCAGGAGTTGGACTTGATGATCCTTGTGGGTCCCTTCCAACTCAGGATGTTCTGTGACTCTGTATCAGGGCTCCTGACACAGTCCGAGCACAGACCACCTCAGCCTGACCCCAGCATCTCCTGGTGCAGCTCCTGGAGAGCAGCTTGGATGTGACCACTGCAGATTGGGGTCTCACTGGTTACCCATTGGTAACCAGTGGGTTCACTGGTTACCCAGTAACTGGTCCAGGTTCACCAGTTACCCTGTAGCCATAAGGCCAATTCCCATGGCTCAGCCACAGAACAGCAGCTTGGCATGACTCCACAGCACACCTGCTTGTGGTCCCCTGTGGGTTCACCATGTACAGCAGCATGTCAGCCGTGATCCTTTACATGTGCTCGACTTGGGAACAGCTGCCCAGGTGGGATCATGGAATTGCAGATCCCAAGCTTTTCTGATCTTCTACATTTTTTCCCCACTGTCCCTTCCCTGAGGTCATCAAAGAAGAGTCTCTTGTTGGACAAGTCCGTTTGGAGATGGGTCATATTTCAAGGAGGATAACACTGAGGTTGTTTTTCCCTAGTCAAAAGAGAGAAAGACCATTTCCAGATGCCTTCTGCCAAGCAGACCTCAGGCTGTGGATGGCCCCATTCTGCCCATTCCCTGGGCTCTCTGTGCTAATCTGAGATTTGTTAAAAAATATTTGGACAGTCGATAAGCAGAGGAATCTCCTGTTTAACAGAAGAGCCCCAGATATTTACAAGTGTAAGAATTGTAAGTACGAGTAAGGAAGGGGAGGTCACCTTGGTGGGTGGGATCAGGCCTGAATCCCAGCAGAAGGAAACAGACCTTGGAGTTCACTCAGGCACAGCCTGACAGTCAGCAGAAGTTGCTTTTGGACACCAGGTTGCTATCAAAGGGGTGGCCATGTTCCAACCAAAAGACCCTACATCCTTGGGGATGTTTGCATTCCTGTCTCCTGTAGAGCAAGCTGTGCACCTTTGGGATGTGGAACGTGGTACTTCAGTGTGGAGGTTGACTGTCCCTCCACTCAGCACTGGTACAAACATTGGGATTGATGATTCAGGGTCTGGTGGTTCTGGTGTGCTGGAGAGCTGTGAGTGCTTTTCCAAGCAACCAGGTTGGCCAGTCCCCAAGGACCATCTCCTGCCCCTTCCTACAAAGAGTTTGTTAAGATGTGATTTAGAGGCATTCGGGCTGTTTCCACCCACCCTTCTTCCACCCATTTCTTGCCTCCATACTTATGACTGTGGCCTTTGAAAGCTGTCTTCTTACCCCCCTACAGTTTTGCTCCTTCTCATAGGGGAAGAACATTGCCACAAAGAGATGAAAAGCGTTGTTCAAGGGAATCTTATTGCAGAGTCAAGACTGAACTCAAAGCCAGGCCCAGAATTTGACCAACTGTGTCCCTCTTGCACATGATCTCAGCTGGTCCTTTGGCTGCTTCTACCTCCAATGTCCTTCAAATCGGAGAAAACATATCCATAAAGGAAAGGAGTATTCCTGGCTGCTGGCAATGGTGTGTGCCACAGACCTTGGCTTGCCTCAGGCAGAGGAGGGAATGTTACAGGGGAGGGACACAATGTTCCCTTTGCCTTGACGGGAAACATTTGGCCTGGGAAGGATTGCACAGGAACAGTCTCTCCGTGGTGTTTCACAAGGTGAGGGAAAATCAGTTTTCTTTGCCTTTTAGAAAGCCAGACTGGAAGTTGAATGTTTCATCAGCAATCAGTAGGGTCTTTATGTTTTCAGAGGGAAAACTGTTGGGTCCAGGCAGCCAACTGAGTACACAACCATTTTCTCTACCATAGACGTGTCAGATAAACCCTAAACCTTTCTGGGACAGCACCAAGCCATTTCTGTGCAGCTGCACAATGGTGCTTTTTGCTTGAAACCATATTTCTGGCTAAGTGTGGGGAATTTACCTGTTTCTCCACTTCCTGCAGATCATCAATCATACAAGTGATGCCTTCTGTTAATCCAGAGCAAGGGAGAGTAAGGAGTCACATTCCACCAGCACCCAGACAGTTTGGGCACTACTCAGACAGGCACTGTTCTGCTCTCCCTGAATCTGGGTCTGCTAGTCTCTAAAATAGTGGGGCCTTGGATGAATTTCTCCCAAATTCTGTCAGAGGGGAAACAGGCAGAGAAGAGGGAGGTGAAAAAGTCAGTGGGCAGAACCTGTTTTTACAGAAACACGCTCAACTCCATTAGCTCCATTCTCAGCTTTCTGATCCCAGCCTATGTGCTGAGCTGATGATGTCTCAATGGACAAAGGACAGCTTTCCTTTGGCTCCCCCACACATAAATTTGGGCTTTTTTATTTACAGTCAATCCCTGCTCTTCCACTTTTCCTTATCCTTGTTTTGCTGTCACCTTCCTTTCCAGTTCAGCCCTTCTCCACCACAGTCTTGGACAGAGCAGCACTTTTAACTGCTGTGATCTGACCAGAAACATTTTGGTGGCTTTTTTCCCCTTGAAACTTTGGCTTCTGGAATTGTGTAATTTATGGGAACATCTCAACCCATTCCAAAGAAATAGATGTGACTTTGAGCTCCACTACCTGAAGCAAAACACTGATTAAAAGGAGCCTGAAAGGCTTGTAGTGTAGGAATGGTTTCCATACCACCACTTTTTAATGGAAACGATCTTGGGATTTGGGACAAAGTAGCTGGGAATGCTGAATCCTTTTCCCCTTTGCCATGCTGTTGCGGCTGTCCCCTGAAGCAGAAGGTGAGGGTGTCTTGGATGGAATTCCAGGGTGTCCACGTCCTTTGCCTCAGCTGCGAGTGCCCCTGAGAGTCCATTTGGAATTTGTGTATACACAGGATCGTGGCTCTCACCTCTTATCATAACAAATTGTTTTAGGAAACTGCTTCTCTGCTGGGAAAACTGCTCTCAGGGTCTGTTTAGAGCCTGTAAGTGGCCTGACTGTGTTTGAAGGACAGCTTCTCCTTTGTTGAGTTGCTTCATTGGGTTGAGAAGACACTTCTGCAGGGGGAAATGTTGATATCAAATATCTCTCCAGCTGTAAACAAAACTCCAGTGCTGTATTAATGGAAGCCTCTTTCCATTCCTCTTCACCCAGAGGGGGTGAAGGCAGGAGGGGGCTGGAGGGAAGAAGAAGGCAGACAAACTCATTGCTTCTCATGTGGGAGGATCTGACCCAAACCAGTGCAAGGAGGGCTCTTTGTCCCCTTCCAGAGGCTGATTTGGGAATAGAAACTTATGAACTGGGTGCTGACTCTGAGCTGAAGGATTCAAAGTCCTTCCTTTTTCTGTTTTTATTTCTTTGGGTCCTGATTCACCAGTTTTATGTGTTCAAGATGACCCCTTCATTGCTAACAGATTTCTCTGTAGAGTCATGGAATCCCAGAACGGTTTAGGTCGGAAGGGACCTTGAAAATCACCTTGTTCCAACCCCCCTGCCACAGGCAGGGATACCTTCCACTAGACCAGGTTACTCCAAGCACCATCCAACCCAATCTTAAACACTTTTAGAGGTGGATTGTTCAAAAAAAGCCCAAAGATCTTGACCTAGGAGTGGGCATAGTGTCAGGCTGGCAGAGCTGGGGTTTTCAGAGATGGTGGAAAGGCCTAGAGAAGGCACTTCAAGCCTCTCCCTAGAGTCAAACCCTGGCCAAGCTCCCTCTGATCCCCAGCTGACTTGTTGCAAGAGGATATCTGGTTTTCCTGACTGGGAAGACAAAAGTCCTCAGGCTTTGGGTGAGCCACGTCCTCGATCACAGAGGCTGTCACAACCTTCCTATGCTGGGAAAAGTGCCTGTACGGGTGGGCTGGCTGTGCTCAGATCTGCTCTGTTTTTGATCCCAGCATTGTCTCTAAGGGTTGATCCCTTCGGACCTGGAGGTGGATGTGAAGGACCCCTCACAATGATTAAGAGTCATGAAGGACCATATCCAAGAATTCTTTTTTCCTGCAAGACCCCAGCACCCCACTTAGGAGTTGCTCCTGGCTCCCTGAGGACTGAATGTCCCATTGTGGAAAGTATTTCTGACATGAGTGTGCTCAAGGTCTCACCCAAGATTAGGAGGCTGTTGTGCAACACACAAGTGACATTTCCTGCCCTGGGGACCTTGCAGTGCCCATAAACTGTAGGTGTGAGGGGAAAAAATCTCCTTTGACACAGCAAGATGATGACCAGGATAGGGATGGGACACAATCCGTCCTCTCCGCTGGTCATTCAGAGACATTTCATGATCTGCTTTCACGTGACAAGCTCCTTCATTGACTAAAGGCAGGGTTTTATGAAGAATTAAGCAGAGGGCCATCAGCATTAGTCAACACCAGGAGCCCAGCCCATAAAATGATCCAAAGACTGATATTATACAAGATAAGGGCTCTACAAAGGCACGTGGGGGAGTTCAAAGAGGAAGATGAGGCCACTCAGCAAACACAAGGCTACTCCAGCCATGAGCTGGCGTCCTTCTCAGCCTGATCAGCAAATCTTATCCTTCCCTCAATCCTGTCCCAGTGCTGGCCATACCTGGCTTTGGGAGAGGGAGTAAATCTTTCCAGCAGAAAGGTTGTTACAGAGGTCACCGGATGGACCCATAAATCTCCATTATCAGGCAGCGGCTCCTGTGCCACGGGACGGAAATTATTGCCCTGAGTGTGACTGGGGGAGCCTTTCCTTCCCCCCTCATTGTTCAGGGCCCTCCGGGAGCCGCTCGGGCAATTTGCTGCCTGAATAAACGTTTCCTTTCCCGGCTGCTAAGTACAAGGAATAAGTGTCAGGAGATCTCATAATGCCAGGATTTAGAGCTCCAGCCCCGAGACAGAAGCCAAGAAAACACTTTGCTGCTTTTTCCTGGGGAGTCTCCCTAATCCCCATTATTAATAACAGTGACAAATTAAACAATTAGTGCACTTGAAGCCCAGTGACCTCCATGCCCAATATAGCTCAGACTGATGGTGCATCCTGGTTCCTGTGGGCTTGGAGCCCTGGGAACATTTGGGTTTCCTAGGTCTTGGACACCCACCCACATCAAACCACGTGGGTTGTGGGTCTTCAGGTGATATCTTCTCATTATTTTGGAGACCCTCAGGTTTTTGAGAGCAGGTGTGGCCAGAAGGACAGCTCAGAAAACTCCCCTTGAAAACTTCATCCCTAAATTTAGTGATGCCGTGAAATTATATATATGTATATAATTTTGTTGAGAAAGAAATCCAGTCCCTTGTCTTCCTTCTTTGGGGCCCAAACACCCTTTGTTAATTAAAGGACATGCACTAAGCCCAGGCCATCTTCTCTAAGCCAGTATCCAGCAGTGTCCAAGACAATTCCTTTGCCATCCTCAAGCTCGCTTTGGAGCAGGTGAGGATATTTTTCCTCCAGGTGGTATCTCTGGAGGTCAAGGAGCTCTGAGAGGGCTCCAGGAATGTTTTTAATGAGGTTGCACTCCGTGGATGTCATCTTCTGACTCAGCACAGGGTGGTGCACGTAGGGGACGCACCCATCTGATATGGCCCCATGAGGGCTGTGATTAGGGAGAGCCACCCATTGCATGGAGCCTCCGTGTGCCCTGGGAACAAAGTCTGTGCCTTCCCCATCTGATTCCTGTTTATGAACACTCCCAAGGATCACCTCTGTCTGCAGCTGAGAGGGAAAATTGCACAAATACTTATTATTGTTACTTCTTCTTCTTCTTCTTCTTCTTCTTCTTCTTCTTCTTCTTCTTCTTCTCATTATTATTGGAAGATGACAAAATTAAACCAGTGAAAGTCTGGATGGGAATCTGAGTAATCTGGTCTAGTGAGCAATCTGCCCATGGGAGGGGGTTGGAAGGAGATGATATTTAAGGTCTCTTCCAAACCAAAACTTTCTGTGATTCTATGTTTCTATGATTCTATGAAAGTCCCTCAGGAGAGAAGTTCCAGTTCAAATCCCACGTAAACTGAAAAAAAAACCCCAAAACCAAACCCACCAAAGAAAAAGGGAAGAATACAGCTCAGACAAATACAGATGGGAAAGGAGAGCAAGTCTCACGACTGGTTTGTACTGGTGTTTTGGATGTCTGATGGCAACCAACAGTGAAAATAATGTGGGCAAATTAGCTGGGTGCCACACAAACTCTTGGGAAATAACACTCAGCAGCAGATTTGATTATTTTCAGAAAACAAGAGACTTACACTTTGCCTGGTTTCTACTCCACATCCTCTTCTTTTTTTCCTAAAAACAGAAATATGCCCATATTTGACATTTCTTCATATCATATTCATTTTCAGAGACCTTCTTATTGAAGAGCTAGTCCAATTCTTAGCATTTCTGAGAGACATTAGGAATTTCCTCCTTTTTATTTGATTAAAAACTTCCATATTTTGTTTTTCTGGTGGAGAAAAGTCCAGGAAGGATTGCATTTTGTAGTTAGTCACAGACACAACTCAAATCACTCAAGTTTCAACTGTTACCTCTTGATTACCTCTGCTCTGCTAAATTCTCCCTGGATTATGTCCGCAGTTCTGTACTGAATTATTTTCAAAGAAGAAGGGATTTTTCTCAGAGGACAAAAATTACTGTTAAAATAATTTGCCTTTTTCTTTGGAAAACAATGATCAAAAACCTCAACAACTTCTAAGATGAAAAAAAAGATAGTGAATGTTTTCCTTTCCTGAGATTTTTCAAGGAAACGAGTTCTTTCCTGACCAGCTGTTCCAATCCCTTCTCTTTTCAAAGGGAATTTATTTGATCTAGATTTTGGCTGTAACTCAATTGCCATTTTAAAGGGGAAAACGAGGCATTATGGTTGTGGTATCACTGAATCCATGTGGACAAAAATCACCTGGAGGGATTCCTATCTCTTTGAAACCACCAGAATTGCTCAAGAGTAATTTTCCCAAGTTGCTGAGAAGGTATTGGATTCCTGCTTTTCTGACTCCAGAGCCCCTTGGATACACTCATGTACTGCTTTCTACCATTTCCTCATGGGCACATGGTGTAACCTCTCAGAATTTTTAGCCTGGTTTTCTAGGGAGAATCAGGCTCCTGTATATCTTTTTCTCTGGGTCTCTGTTTACTGGCGCCACTTCATTATTTTTTTAATCCTTTGGCTCCTCCATGGTTATGCAGTTTCCTGCAGATTTTCCAAAAATAGTCTGGGTAAAAGAGAAAATAAGGCTGATGTCTGAACATAACCCCTGTTGGATATCAGAGAATCCACTTGGGGTTGAGACACAGCTCGGAAAGAAGCCAAATTTTGTCAGTTTGCCCCTGGGGGAACTACTGTCTTCCAGCAGGAAGCTGAGATACTCATATAACAAGCAGGTGGACAAGCACAAAATATAGTGATGTTCTTGGTTTCTTGAAGGCTTTGTAGGGAAGGGTGAGCTGACTTGTGTCTTTCCAAATGATGGTGCAGTCGAGGTGGGTTGTGCTGACCTCTGCATCGCCTTGCAGATGATCTGGATCTCCCACAGTCAGAGGGAGATCCAGCCCAGGGCAGTTCATAGAATCCCAGAATGGTTTAGGACAGAAGGGAACTTAAAGATCATCTCGTTCCAAACCCTATGCCATGGGCAGGGACACCTTCCACTATCCCAGGTTGTTCCAAGCCCTGTCCAACCCAGCCTTGGACACTTCCAGGGATGGGGTAGCCCCAGCTTCTCTGGGCAACCTGTGCCAGGGCCTCACCATCCTCACAGGGAAGGATTTTTTCCAACCCCACTTTCTGTCAGAGTGAAGACATTCCCCCTTGTCCTGTCACTCCAGGCCCAATTGTCCTCACTGTCATGTCACATCTGCAGCTGAGCCTGGTGCAGGATGAACCAGGAAGGTGATGGGTGAGTGCACCAAGCCCTGGATAGTGACATCAAGCACGATGGAGATTTCCATCAAAAGCTGAGCCTCTGACACATATTAATGCCCAGTGATGCCTCTTATCTGTCAGCCTGAGCTGGGGTTAGAATCACAGAATCATGGAATATTTTTGGTCGGAGGGAACCTTAAAGATCATCTTGTTTCAACCCCCTGCCACGGGCAGGGAACGTTCATGTTGCACATGTGGATTTGTGTAGCTCAGGAAATGCTTCTCTTGCAGAGAACAGGGAGGAGGCACTTGGGGAAGGGCTGGGAGGGAGTTGGGATGGGCTGGGTGAGGAGCATTTCCATGGGGGAGCAGAGCACACGGCACAGCTTTCCTGCCCCACTGAGATGCTCTGGCAGCTCTTTGATGTCAGAGCAGTTCTGCTCTGTGGGTCCAGGCCTGTGTTTATCCATGGTCACAGGAATTTGTCTGGATTGTAAACACGGCTGTTTCCCTGTCCCAATCTGTTTGCCCTGGCTATATCCAGTCCTGAAAATTGGATAATGTCAGAGCAGAAGGGAAGGTTTCTATTTCTGTCTCCCAGTATCCGTGTCCCAGCACATCCCTGCTGCCACTGAAGTCCTGCAGCCAACACTGTATGGCAGGGAAAGGAGTCCCTCTTCCCAATAACCCTGAGGGTTTCCTTGGGAAAGGAAGAGCTGTTTCTTGCAACCTACAAAACCTGAATGTTTTGTGATTTCTTAAAATGTCCTTTCTGGGCTAAGCTGAGAACCCAAGCAGTAATTAAATGTATGGTCACCTAATTAACGGAGTGTTTTCCCTTCTCTCCTGCCATGGCAGCAGAATTCTTTGACGATTATTCTGAGGGACGAGAATGTGTCAACTGTGGGGCCATGTCCACCCCGCTCTGGAGGAGGGATGGCACGGGGCACTACCTCTGCAACGCCTGTGGGCTCTACCACAAGATGAACGGCATCAACCGGCCCCTGTTCAAACCCCAGAGGAGGCTGGTAAGTCCTGATCACACAGTGTGTGTAGGGTGAGGATGAGGCACAGACCTGGGCTAGCTGGAGGTGACAGCGATGTTTCAACTCCTTGGGCCCCCATCTGCCCAACTTAGGTGGTTTTGGTCCAGATTTCCAAAATAAGTCAGATTTTCTTGTGCTTGTGACACTCCAAGGCCTTGTGCTGTCCAGACCAGTTCTCCAGGCACTCAGGCCAGGCAGTGGAAGGGACTGTAGGACAAAGAGCAGTACTTTGGTGTTGATTTAGTAACAGCCACTCTTTGCTGTAGTATCCCTCTTACCTTTAGGGTCCTTATTCCCTGGTCACTGCTGGATGACTCCTCTTACTTCCTGGTGACTGGACACCTTTTCTGGATACCCTGCTCCTGGCTCCATTGGTTGAGCTGAAACAGAGCTTGAGGGGCAGGTCAGGGTATCCCAAAATCTGTGGACTCAGGGTGGGATAAGCACGAGGAACCTGGGGGACAAAAAGGTTCATCCTGGAGAAAAAAAGGCTTTGGGGTGACCTAATTGTGGCCTTCCAGTAACTGAAGAAAGCCTACAAGGAAGATGAAGAGAGACCTTTTACAAAGACATGGAGTGACAGGAAAAGGGGGAATGGCTTTACACTGACAGAGAGTAGATTTAGGTTAGATATTAGGGAGAAATTCTTGGCTGTGAGGGTGGTGAGGCCCTGGCACAGGGTGCCCAGAGAAGCTGTGGCTGCCCCTGGATCCCTGGAAGTGTTCAAGGCCAGATTGGACGGGGCTTGGAACAACCTGGTCAAGTGGAAGGTGTCCCTGGCCATGGCAGGGGGCTGGAACAAGATGAGCTCTAAGGGCCCTTCCAACTCAAACCATTCTGGGATTTTATGAGCTTGACATTGATATCCTGTCTGTCCCTGCCCATTTTGGTGAGGGACCTTTGGGAAGGTCTCTGTGTTCTCAGGGACACGAGTCTGTCACAACCTCAGGCAGAAAGGAGCCACCAAGGCACCCCTGAGAGCCCGTTTTCCCAGTCCTTGTCTTCCACGAGGCTCCATCCCCGCCCTTTGCGTCGCTCAGACCTGTCTGTGCTCAAACCCAGCCGTCCCCTGCAAGCGTCAAAAATGCCACCGGCAGCTCGAGCGCTGCCACCAACCACAGACATCCAGCGCCCTCTTGTGAAAACCCCTTCCAGACACTGCACCGACCGATCCAGGCAGGATTTCGCCTTGGCACCCAGGACCTTCCCTCTCTCATTTCCTGGCCTACAGATTATCTGTGTGGTCAGGAATGGCCCATTGGGTATCAGGGTTGGTCCTTTACAGCAATGGATCTCTGCACAGTCTCGGGATAAGGCTTGGAAAACTCCATAAGAAATATAAATCCATGAGTTGTGCAGATCCTTATGTGCACTTTTGTCACTTGGCTGGGCAGTAGGCAATCTGGAAATCTTGCAAAAGTGGCCAAATTTCTGCTTTTTCCTCTAGCATAGAATTTCCATGAAGAAAAGGAGGACATATCTCTGGATGCAACACAGGGGTGTGGTGAAAGTAATGCCAGCTGATCTGCCTAAATAAATATATTCAGTGCAAGTGACTTGGTTTAATCTGTGATTGTGTAATCCAGTTTTCTTGGAGACTGAGATATTCCAGAGAGCCCTGCTAGGGGAGATCTTTGCCTTTGCTGCAAGCTCTCTCTTAAGCTCTCACTCCACTTATGATCAAAGCTAAAACATGGTGAGATTACAACTAAAGTTTGGTTTCTATGCACCAAAGGGGTTTCCAGCTTTCAAAGTCTTAAAAAGTACTCTGAGTTTCAATTTTTTCTTGTGTTACAGCTGTAGATTAACTGATCCTATTTAATAATGAGGGAGAAGACACGGAGAAAAAGCTGTGGTAAAGATCACACAGAGGAAATTCCTGGTAGCTGCCAGGTCCTCACTTTCCAGGCTTTCACCCCATTACACAGCTGCCAGCTGTGCTGTTCATGGCTGCAGAGCTGGCTGGATGTTCAAGACCACCAGATTTCCTCCCTGTAGGCTCCTCTTCACGAGAACAGACATTATCACACAGCTCTCATCCTTCTGTTCAGTCCCAAATTTATCAGCAAGCAAAGAGGGAATTTGACCCCTGCCCATTCAGACTTTATCCTCAGCCTCTAAGAACTGAGCTTTGAAGGATGCTGGGAAGAGTCAGGAAGGTGTGGAACATGTGACTTTTTCTTCTTCCACCTCCCACTCAGCTTCCAAGCTCAAACTTGTACTTTTTATGTTTTCAAGCTCATTGCTTTCTCCTGTGGCCTTTTGAGCCAAACCAGCTCACCCAGAAAGGGAACTTCAGAAGGCCTGTTCCCTGCACATTAGTGGGGATTCCTATCCATTATCACATTGACTTTTAAGAAGACAATGCTGCTGGAAGCTCTCTTTTTCTTATCTTCCCCTCAAGTCACATGAGCTACATCACATAAAGCCAGAAAGGAGTATGTAACATTCATGGCATTGAAAATATTCTCTTGGGATAGCCATGATGCCTGGAAAGTGAAGGGTTTGGAAGTCTGAAAGGGTGGGACAGTCTGAGAGCCAGACACCTTAGTGTAGGTGTGTACAGGTGTAGAGGATCTCCAAGCTGCTACCAGACCTGATGGAGGTCTGGACCTCTGTTCAGATGATGTGTAATTCTGGAGAAAAGGAGGCTCAGGGGGGACCTTCTCGCTCTCTACAACTCCCTGACAGGAGGGTGGATCCAAGGGGGGTCCAGCTCTGCTCCCAAGGGACAGGACAAGAGGAAATGGCCTCAAGCTGTGCCAGGAGAGGTTCAGGCTGGGCATCAGTAAGAATTTCTTCACTGAAAAGGTGGTTAAGCATTGAAAGGGTCTGCCCAGGGAGGTGGTGGAGTCCCCATCCCTGAAGGTGTTCAAGAAACTACTGGACATGACACTCAGTGCTCTGGTCTGGTTGACAAGGTGAGGACCAAAGGTTGCACTTGATGATCTTAGAGGTCTTTTCCAACCTAAATGATTCTATTTTATGTCTCTGGCACCATCTGAGATGTGACAGGACAGCTGAGACGTCCTGGCAGGCAGGAGGCAGTGGAAAGGCAGTGGAGCAGAAGCCGTAAGGCGAGAGAGGCAGCAAAAGGCAGTTGTGTCACCCACTGCAAAAGGCAAGACAGAGGAAAAAACAGAGAAATAAGAGAGGCAAGAGGAAAGGAAAACCTAGGGCATACTGGTGTGAGCTCACTGGGATCTGGGATGCTGCTAGTGGCAACAGGGGAGGGCTGATGAGTTTTCTCTCTCTGCATCTCCCCGCAGTCGGCATCTCGCCGCGTCGGCCTCTCCTGTGCCAACTGCCACACGACCACAACCACGCTGTGGCGCAGGAACGCCGAGGGAGAGCCCGTCTGCAATGCCTGTGGACTCTACATGAAGCTCCATGGGGTAACGTGGATCAACACAGTGATTTCTACTCTCTGTGGGAGGGTGCCCATAGCACCAAGCCGGGAATTGGGTTCTTCGCACAACTCTGTGCTCTCCTGGAGCTGTTTTTCCTGCTGTCTCTTTGAGTTTTAGTGCCCCTCAACATCCTGGTTATGCTGGCAAGGAATGCATGCAGGGCATTTCTCACATACTCATTAGGTCCCCTTTGCAACAAAGTCTTAAAACCTAATAAAACCAGGTCCAGATTCTTCCCACCTAAATCGAGGCCCAGATTCTTCCCACCTAGCTCCTCCACCAGGGTGTCAGATCCCAGCTACAACTTGGCTGTAGACTTGTCAGGGACTGATGGGTGACTTTTCTGCAAGAAAAGTCTAGACAGTCTCCTCCTGTCAGTGGGGGCTTTGTGTATTGATGTCATGTGTGATATATCCAGAAGAGTCCTGCTGGAGGCCAAGGCACAGCAGGACTTCAAGATGCAAATCTTCAGCCCTTCTCTCATCAGTCAGTGACAACAGGACCACCCCCATGGCAGATTCAGAGGCCTTCAACACCCTGGTGGTCGCTTAGTGGCCAACTCCAGCCCATGGCAGAGGGGTTGTAACTAGATGGTCTCTAAGCTCCCTTCCAACTCAAACCATTCCAGGATTCTATGACTGTTGCTCCTAGCATTTTTATACACCTTTAAATACAATAAAAAATCATATAAAGCAATAAATAATTGCTTTATTTTCCTGTATTTCTTGCTTGAACAGTTTATACCTGACTAAATTTGCTTTCAGTGATGTTCAGTGACTCAGAGTAGATAGACTCATGAGAAACAGGTCAAAGCTGGAAGACAAGTGGGAAGCCTTACCAATTATTCCTAGAAATCCCAGCATGTTTCTGACTATCCCACTTCAGTGGGCTCAGCTCCTAAGGGGGAGTCACCCCACACAGGCTTGGTACCTTTCCCAAAAGCAGGTATTAGCCAGAAAGAATGTTTTCGTTCTGAGTTATACAGGAAATTCAATTAGATGAGTTGTTGTTCCTTCTGGCCTTAAAACATTCAGTACCCAAGGTGTGAGCTGCCTACCTATTCCCATTTGGATGCACATCTTGGAGCATTGACATCTCTCTTCACACAGAAGAGACCAGGGAATCTGGGCTCCATCTCATTGCTGTTTTCAGTTAAATCACCTGATTTTCATGGAGCCCACAAGGTAGAGCTGGAATCACGTTCTCCTAGATGACCTTAAGGACTTTCAGAAACCAATGGGCTTTTATACTTGGATCCACAGGTTCCAAGGCCTTTAGCAATGAGAAAAGAGGGCATTCAGACGAGGAAGCGCAAGCCGAAGAACCTTAACAAAACAAAGACACCAGCAGGTGAGTGTTGAACAGGAGGAGTTTATGATATGTGTACAAGTTTGCATTTGTGTTTCTGACCACACTGTTGTATGAGTCAGAGATCCAACCACAAAACAGGCTGATTTTCCAGAAGAAATGGGGAATGTCTGAATGCCTTTCAACAGCAACAAAGCCCTTCCCGCTACTTTTTAATCTATTTTTACCACATTAACTTCTTGGTGGGTGGGTGGGTACAGCTCTGCACTGAAAGGTCTTTGGAAAGAGCCTGGTTTTCCACCTGCTTTCTCCCAGGCCCATCCAGCAGCGAGAGTCTTACCCCGACCACCAGCTCCACCAGCAGCAGCAGCAGCGCCACGACCACCGAGGAAATGCGGCCCATAAAAACCGAGCCCGGGCTCTCATCTCACTACGGGCACCCCAGCCCGGTTTCTCAGGTACAGAGGGGAGGTGATGGCAGTGGGACAAAGATGGGAATTAGGATAGTGGACTTGGGGAGAAGAACATCCTCAAAATATTACTTAGGTACTTAGAGGTAAGTACCTGAAAGGAGCTTACAAGAAAGATGGAGAGAGACCTTTTACAAGGGCCTGGAGTGACAGGACAACGGGGAATGGATTCAAACTGAGAGTAGGTTTAGATTGGATATTAAGAAGAATTCCTTCCCTGTGAGGATGGTGAGGCCCTGGCACAGGTTGCTCAGAGAAGCTGTGGCTGCCCCATCCCTAGAAGTGTTCCAGGTCGTGTTGGATGGGGCTTGGAGCAAGCTGGAATAGTGGAAGGTGTCCGTGCCCTTGGCAGGGGGTTGGCACGAGATGATCCTTAAGGTCTTTCCAACCCAAACCACCCTATGATTCTACAAATCTCTGTGGAAAAAGGCTGCTTCTTTTTGCCTCAGGGGTCTAGGAGTTCACAGTGAGAGATTTATCCTTCAGGACAGGGTAAAACCCCAGAGTTTTGTCAATTAGGCTTTATAATGATGAATGGCTGTTCTGAACAGACAACAGGAAGTAGCAGCTTTTTTGAAAACATTAAATTCTGCTGTTTGAAAACATTAAATTCCTTCTAGTTGGGCAGCTTTACATGTCCCATAGAAGAAAAATACCCATTACCTTTCTATGATTTGATCTGCCTTGAGCAAGGGAAATCCTGGCAACATCTCCCTACTTTCTCTGCACTGGCTGGCTGAGTGTTGGGTGATATGAGCATGAGGACAGAGAGCTGCATGGTAAAGTGATGTGATCTGTACCACAGCCACCACTAGATGTCTGCGGACCAGCACGATGTGGATTCACACAAGACGTTTTCATTTGAAAGCCAGAAGAGCCCAAGGCCAACGAAATTTTAAGCCTTGGGAAGCAAAATGATAATTTCTGACATTTAAAAGAAAACCACATGGCGCGTGTGCAGCAGTAGGAAAGAACAGGGTCTTTCCCTGGAAGTGTTCAACACCAGGTTGGACAGTGCTTTGAGCAACCTGATCTAGTGGAAGGTGTCCCTGCCCATGGTAGGTGGGTTGGAACAAGATGGTCTTTAAAGTCCCTTCCAACCCAGACCATTCTGTGATTCCATGATCCTAGAAAAAGAAGGAAAGAGACTGCCCAAGGTATCACACATAAGCAGCAATCCGCAGCAAATCCAGAGACATTATTACAATAGCACCAGCCCACACGAAATGGATTCACATGTTCCTCTATGGCTGGAACATTTGTTCACAGGTTTCTCCTTTTTCCATAGGCATTCTCAGTCTCTGCCATGTCTGGCCATGGATCCTCCATTCATCCTGTGATCTCAGCTCTGAAGCTTTCCCCGCAGGGTTACCAGTCAGCCATCAGCCAGTCTCCCCAAAGCAGCTCCAAACAGGACTCCTGGAACAGCCTGGTGTTAGCTGAGAACCACGGGGACATCATAACTGCATAACCTGGGCTCCCACCCACCAACTTCAGGCTGATCCGCTCAAGAGATGAAGAAGATGCCACGTCAATGTTGTTTCCCACCTCCCCTGCTCTCCTGCCTTCTCTTTCCTTTGTGAGATGTTCCAGCAAAGAGGTAAAGAGGACTGATCTGAGGTCCAGGAGAGCTCTAATGAAGCAGAGGAGACTAAAATCTCAAAGTAACTACTGGATATGAAGCATTTCCCCCCACTTTAAATGAGCCTCTCTATTTGATTGTCACCACCTTCTATGAAACACACAGATGGACCCAGTTCTTGAGTTTTATTTAAAAAGATCTGGCATTTGAGACTCTGACAATGGTGGAGCAGAAACCCTTCTTTTCTTCTGTCACCATCCATTCTTTCCCTGACCAGAAGAAAATGCCACTGTCTTCTCATTACCCAAATTCTGTGATCTTCCACCAAATGGAGCCAGTTCCAGAACAGTCTGCTGAACAGACTTCACTAGAGATTCTTTAGTGGCTTTAGTGGATTTGATATGATCTAGGGCAGAGAAAAAAAGAGACACCTCCCCCTCCTCAGCTCACACATGTAGAGCACTATCTTTATTTTCCTAGATGGTCTGGAAAGCTGATGAATGTCTGTATTTAATAGTAACTCCTTTCCTATTTATCATTATGAAATCATGGGACTGTGTTTCCAAGAGGTTGTTGGCTCAGCCTGGAGAAGGTCTGTCCAAAGTCAAAGCAGGATTTTGGAGGAAGGAACCTGCTGGAAGCAGGTAGAGGAGATCCACGTTGGTAATCAAATCCTGGAGGAAATGGCTGGGCTCTTCCCTTATGGATAGTAACAAGCCAGGCTTAGAGATGATTCAAGTGCACAGCAAGTGAAAGATGCTCTTCTAATGCTGCTGTGCCATTGCTTTTGAGACAGATAATTTAATTATTTTGCCTACTTTTATGTTGTTTGGATGTCATTGATGAAATCTGACTGTCACTTCTTTTTGGCTGTACTGTGAGTGCCCACTTTCCCCCCTAACAGCTGGCTCGTGACCATTTCCCACATCTAATCCTTTAGGATTTCACCTCTGGCAACAAGCAAAGGCTCCAGCCTCTAATGGAGGTGGCAGGGGCCGTTTTCTTTACCAAACATGTGCACAGACTTGCTTGCCTGCAAGAGAAGCGTAACTCCATTCCTGCATGAGTACTAAACAAGACTTGTCTATTTTCTTGGCCATGTGGCTCTCAAGAACCAGGGAATTGTAGCAAATGGAGTTGGAAGAGGTGCTGAGAGCTCATTGACTAATTCCCTTTTCCCAAAGGGATCAATTCTGCCTAACCCAGCCCTGCCTACTCTGTCTTTAGCATGTGCTTAACAAACTCCAGCATTGCAGATGCCACAGCTCCCCTGTGCAGTCCAAGTGCTTCACCAGATGCTTGCCATGGTGTTTTCATCAATATTTCCAAGGAGAGACAGCTTTGCCTGTCTAGGCAGAGAATTTTTGGGAGACCTTATCCTACAAGATTCTTCACCCTTGTTTCTGTCCATTCCCAAACTCTGTTCCCCTTCCTGTCTTCCCAGCTCCTCTCTTTTCCTCCCTGCATCCAGAACCTGAGTATGGAACTACCAAGTTAAAATTTCTAAGAGGGATTGTGCATCCCTCCCAAATGTGCCATCCTCTGTCTCCTGCTGTTCAACATTCCCACAGGGAGTGTTTCCACCCAAACACCAGGCTTGGTGAAGAGGAAAGCCATGTGCAGGTTTGAAGCAAAAGAAGGGCATTGTGTTGCCTTTGTCTGAACTCACCATTTTCCTCCTTAGCTTCTCTAAGGAGAAGGATTCAATTGGACTGGTCATGAGAAAGACTAGGACTGTCACAGCAGAGACCTGGACCCTTCCACATTGCCTCTGCTCTCCGTAACTCAGATTGGCAGGGATTTGGAGGGGTGACAGAGCCTCTGCAACCCCAAGAGAAAAACACCATGGCAATGGTGCCATGGGAACGGCTGGATGATGTTTGCACCAGAGTTTCCACCCTGCCTTGCTGGGCTAATGCAGTGTTTAGTCTCATTAGTGCTAATTACAGATGAGGAAAAGACATCTGTGAAACATGAATAAAAATAAATGAGATTCTGTGATTCTGCTCAGGCCTGGCAGGCTGCAGAGAGGAGGAGAAATAGCACCTAAAAATATGAATTTGGGGTGAAAACACAAAGGTTGGCATGAAGATTTTTAACCAGCCTCCTCCTTGAACTAAATTCCTTTGTAAATGACACTTGAGCTCTCTTGGGATCTGCCTGTGAATTCCTGGCCATAACAGAGCACCACAACATGCACGTATTGGAGATACCCAGAACTACCCTGGATAACCTGAGAAGAAGGGGAGCAGGCGGCCTCCTGGAGAGGAGCTGAAGTCCAGATCAAGCCCCCCCCCCCCCCATTTCTCTTTCCATACTGATGCTCCCATTGGTTCTGCCCACCCTGCCTTATTGCTGTGCTCCTCCTCCTCCCCTCAAAGTCAAAAATCCCTGACAGAATTTTTCTCCTGTCCTTAAACACTCCAAGATGTCGTAAAGGACTCTGCTTGCAATGCCAAAGGGGAAAATCCCCGCAGAACATAAGTGTGGTTATGCTCCCTCAGGTTATCTAAATGACCACAGCACAGATTTATTAAATGGTTTTTAGCCTTTCTCAAAGCCTTAAAAATAATTCTTGAAACAGAGTGAGAAGTATTTACAAGACCCTAATGGCAGAACAAGATGTCTGCTTTCAAAAGGTGAAGCTCTGGGGGCTGTGAGAACAACTTTAGGCTTAGAGGACAACTACTTAGAGGTTGAATTCAGCTCTTTTGTCCCCCTATTTGCACCAGAAGCAGTAGAAGTTTGGCTGCACCTGGTTCTGCAATTCTTTTCAATCACCCAAAACTGTTGCAAAGCTATTTTTGATCCAGGAACATTTATTCTGGCCAACACTGATATCAAGGTGCTTAGAGACTGACTTCAAATGCAGCGCCATCATTTTAGGTGGTGTACAAACTCACCATAAATGACAGCTCCTCTCCTTCAGAGCTCATAATGATCAAACTACAGAGTAATTTAAATCAGAAGGGATGAGATCAGATTTCTCAGGGCCCTGCTCAGGGAACTTTTGAATATTCCCAAGGATGGAAACCCTGCCACCTCTCTGATTTCCTGTTCCAGTGTTTGACTACCCTCATGGTACAAATGTTTTTCCACATAAATGTTAGATTATAATAAGAGGCAGAATCATTGGTAAATTAATTGCTCAGACTTGGGGAGTCCCAAGGAACAAGTCACTGTGGGAGGTTGAATGTTGTCTCAAAGCCCAGGAATCACACAAAGCCCCTTCTCAAAGGTGGGAGCTGGGAAGGCCAATGCAGGAGGACAAACTCTGGAAGTGACAGATGAAAGGATATTCAGAAGACAAGAGGATAAAAGTGCCACCAACTTTCAGGACACTCAGCTCCTTCTAGCAGGAGGGGTGACTCACAAAATTCCAGGTTCCATCTGAGCTCTGCTTTCCTGCCCATGATGGGGGTAGCATTTCAAGCCTGCTTTGGTAATTAAACTAGATACAATTATTAGAGACCCAGACAAGGTAATTAGTGCTATTATTATTGCTATTATTGCTGGAGAACCTTGTGAGGACCGTTCCAGGCCAGGTCCTCCACAAATGCAGGACTGAGAACTATCCCTGCCCTGAGGAGTGAGAGGGAAGAGCCCACTCCTGCAACACACTTCAGCACAAATATAAATGCATTTGTGGGACTTGTTCCTATAGAGACCATCACTAATTATGAAAATGTTGATGCTGAAAGGTTTTGCAACACAAGGTTTGGTTGTGTCAAACCAGACCTTGGCAACGGCTCAGCGGCCACCAAAGTGAGATGAGCAGCTGAAAAGCAGGATGGGGAGACAGGGCCATAAAAAGGTCACTTAACCATTTCCAAATGTCTTTGCTCTTTGTGGAAGTGCAATATCTTGATTCACTTCAGCTATTCTTTGTAAACTGATCAGAAGAGATCCTTGGATCACTTGCAATCTTATGGGCTTAGATGGAGAGGGTTGCAATCAGGAGGAGCTCAGGAATATTGCAAGGGAGCTTTAAAACCAATCACCAACTCAATGCAACATTGAAGCTGTGACTATGTTTTGTTTTGCCTTTTTTTTCTCCCCATGTATAAAGTTTGAAGCTTCCCATGTCATCTGGGAAAGTCTCATGGAAACACACATTTCTTTGTAAGGGGGAGAGGGAAACCAACCAACTGAACAAGCTGTAATTATTTAAAGATGTAAAAAAATATCTATTATGAAGTAGTATGGCTACCAATCCACGTAACTTCTACACCTTTAGAACTAATGGAAATAAAACAATAATAATAAAATCAGAAGGTTTCTGCTTGACTCTGTTTGCCCTCGTGGGCTTCTTGGAGAGGGATGGGGGTAAATGATATTAAGTGCACCTGGAGAAGAAATGGTGTAGTGGGTCATGTCCCAGGGAGCTCATAAGGATAGAATTACAGAGTGATTTTAAGTCAGAAGGGAAAAAGATCAGGTTTTTCAAAGCCCTGTTCAGTCAAGTTTTGTATATTCCCAAAGATGGAAATCCTACCACCTCCCCAGTTCCTGTTCCAGTGTCTGATCACCCTCATGGAGGAAATGTTTGTCCAAGTCACAGAATCATAGAAAAATAGAATGTTAAGGGATTGCAAGGAACCTTAAAGACTGTCCTGTTCCAACTCCCTGCCATGGGCAGGAACACCTTCCATTAGCCCAGGTTGCTCCAATCCCCATCCAACCTGGCCTTGAACACTTCCAGGGATGGGGCAGCCACAGCTTCTCTGGGCAACCTACTCCAGTGTCTCACCATCCTCACAGTAAACAATTTATTCCTAATATCTGTTTCCCCTTTAAATGTGTAGCCACATAAATGTTAGATTATGATGAGAGCTAAAATCTTTAGTAAATGAATTGCTCAGACAAACAATGAGTCATTGCAGGAGACTGAATGTTGTCCCCAAGCCCTGGAGCCACACAAAGCCTCTTCTGTAGAAGTTTGGATGGCCAATGCAGGATGACAAACTCCAGAAGTGACAGACTCAGCAATGGAGCAACTCAAAGCCAGGATAGACCAGAAATGCCCTGGGCTGCAACTGCCCCATCTTGGAAGTGTCCAAGGCCAGGTTGGACAGGGCTTGGAGCAACCTGGGATATTGGAAGGTGTCCTTGCTCATGGCAGGGGGTTGGAAGGAGATGACCTTTCAGGTCACTTCCAACCCAAATTATTCTGTGGCTCTGTGATTTTAATGCAAGTGAGGAAAAGCATCCAGTGTGTTTTCCGTGGAGCTGGGAACATCCCTAAAAGTACAGAGTGGAAAAGCCCCTCAGGGCACTCTAATAACACTGTGATTTATTGTTTTGGTCTTCTCACTAACGTTTTTTCAATTAGTCAGCTGTTCTTCGGCCTAAATCCTTTCACCTGAACTCAGAGGCAACACCCTCAAGCCAAAATCACGTTTATAAGAGCTGTGCTCAGCCACCCCCACCCTCGGCAGGAGCACAGCCCCCGCAGAAGCACCCACCCTCCTTCCCAGGGTGCCCAGCTTCCTTCCCAATCCAACCAGACACTCACCGGTGGGGTGAGTGAGGTCACACCTGAAACCCGCCCACTCCTCCTCCACCAGCCAACTGAGGAGCCCTCCTGAGATTTGGGGGGAGGGCCCTCCTCCCCCATAAAAGTAGGTCGATGGAAGGGCTTTGGTTGCAGAGGGGTCTGCTGGGGTGGGTCGGGAGAGACTGTGAAAGTGCTGTGGGAGGTGGTTGGGGGCAGAGGAAGAGAAACTGGAGACAAAGGAAGGACTGTGGAGCCTGGAGGAGCAGTAAGGGGGGAAGGCTGCCCACCCTCCTCCCCGAATGGATGCACAGGGTTGGCCTGGGGAGAGCTGCGTCTTAAAAGCTGGATGTAGGAATGTGGGGTTTTTGGAGAGTGCAGTGGGTGCTTCCACTGCCCTGGGGAGATGTGGGTGAGACTGGGGGTGGAATTCAGGGCTTGGTTGTTTTGGAGAGCTGCAAATTGGTGCTTGGCTGAGTGTGAGAAGATGGGAAGCTCTGCACCCCTTGGATTGCATGTGGAGCGTCAGGGCTGTGCCTTGAAATCCCTGCAGGAGCCTTGTACAGGGGTGTAAGGTCCCAATGGGATTTTCTGTCATCCCTGGGTGCAGGTGAGTTGGCAGAGCTGGTTTGGGGCAGATGAACCTGGGCAGCCTTGACCTTGCTCTGTTCTGCTGTGGGTTCCTGGCTTCTGTCTGAGCGCAAGGACTGGAAATGAGCCCATACAGGGGGGAGGATTTCTCCTGGAAGCCTGGCTCCATGCCTCAGACCTGTAGAGGTACCAGCTCAGGTGGTCATGCTCCTGGAGAGATGGGTGTCATGCCCCGCAAAGGGTTGGGGTTGGTCACCCTCCTCTTCCTCCTTGGAGTGTGGAGCATTTTGGAAGAGACTGAAGTAGGTCTATAGGAAGAAGGTGAAGTAGGGAGGTCCATGGAGAGAAGGGGATCAGAGACAGCAGATGCTGGTTATTCTGATGTTCTGGGGAAGAGGGCAGTTTTTCCTCTTGAAAAGGAGCATTTTTCTGCTGTCAGAGGGGCTACAACTGGGGAATTGTGGGCATTAACACATTATAGAGTGCCCAGCACTTCCAGTCTCTCACAATGAGCCTGTTAAGAACTGAATCAGCAGCTGCCTGACATGAAGCCGGTGTCTGGATAATCAAGGCAGACCCCTTGGATGACCTGTGTCCAGCAGCCAAATGCTGCTCCAGGGATCGAGACTCCTTGTGGTGCCTTTGGCAGCACAAGTATCTCTTTAGGTGTCTCTTAATCTGCCTCTTGATCATCACAATATGCAGATTTTTTGGGGTGAAACCGGAGCAGGCCTGTGAATAATTATCCCATGTCCTTGGAGACAGAGGACTAAAGTTCAGTCTTTTACCCTGGTAAAGCTGGTTTGTGTGACCACTTAATATCTGTACCTGGATTTAAGACATTAAATTAATGTTCCCTAACATGTTTTCCTTTTGAGCCCTTCTGAGAGGGATTTGGTTTGTGCTGCAGCACAGGAAGGCTTTTCCAGGCCTTGCCTGCTTCCTGTTGAAGGTATCCCACACCTTGCTGCTCCTCACAGCTATGCTAAAAGTTGTCCCTTCACTATGGCAGGAGCACATGGCACTGGAAGCTTTGGTTTTAGTCAGTCTGAGCTGATGCAAACATGGGCTGCTGTCTCTGAGCCAGCCCAGGCAGCAGAAGAAGCTGAGATGCTGGAATGAGGTGGGAATGGCTTTTCTGGTGGGGGACCATGCACAGGATTGCTGTTGATTTTCACATCAAGCTGTCTCAGAACTGTGCCTCAGAGCCTTCTACTGAGTACTGTGGAGCTTGAAACTGAGCCTCTGGTCAGTGCTGGTCTCTGGGAGAACTGGCACCATGGGATGAAAGCCAGACTGAGCTTTCCTGGTCCTGGAGCCTGCTTTCCTGTACACCCAGTCCTGGCAGAAATCCTCAGAAGAGCTGCAAGTGACTGGGATTTCATGCGAGAAATAACTCCTTATACACTGGTGTGACTTCCTGGAGGGAACCACAGGATGCTGTAGGATGGTGCTGCTTCATCTCCCCCTCATCCAGGGGGAGATGAATCATCCCCCTTCTGATCCCAGATGCTGTTAGTAGAGTGTGGGAATGCTCCCTAGCTGGTTACATCTCATTGCGATCAGTGTGAAAAGCAAGGGGTGGAGATGTGCTGACTCCAGAGCAGCACTTTCCATGGTGACTGTATCAGGAAAAAGATGGGTCACTGGCCTGTGCTGGTTCTGGGTCATTAATCATAACATCACAGAATGATTTGGGTTGAAGGGACCTTAAAGATCGTCTAGATCCCACCCTGTGCTGGGGCAGGAACACCTTCACTAGACCAGGAGAAAGGACTTCTGGAGATCCTCAGGCTAAATTTCTGCTTGTGGGGTGAAAAACTGCCATTAGAGCAGGTTATTATTCAGGGCTATTTGATTAAATTACATATATTCCCAGGGATGAAGACTCCTTCAGCTTCCAGGTCCTCAAAGAAACTTAAGGAAGAAGACTGGGGTGAGGAGACAGTGGTGAGCTCTGCTTCTGACTGGTTTTGTGTATTTCTGAGTGGCAACTTCCCTTCAAGTTTAGGGAAGAGTGTGAGAAGGACCTGCTAATCCCTCAACAACTGCTGGACATGCCAGAGGGCCCATCAGTGAGGAAGTTCCAGCTGCTGACCTCCCCTTTTGTGGGACAAGTGGTGGCCAAGGTGGGGGGAAGCAGCCACAAGATCAGCGTGAATGACCTGAATGCCCTGAGGCTCCAGGACTCCCAGGTGAGTTTACTGATCCATGACAAGTCTCAGGGAAACCACCCTTGTCCTGCATCTGGGTCACAGAAGGTGCAGAACCTGGGAGCGTTTCCCTCAGGGTTTCCCCTGGCTAAGCTGAGATGTCTGTGCTGTTGATACATGTATGAGATGGTCACACTGGGTTGGTCCTGCTAGAGGCTTCACTTGCCTCACATCCCTCAGATGATGATTTGGACCTGACTGGCCAAATGCTGGTGCAGCCCCAGCTCGGATTAAAAGTGGGAAGCAAAATGAGAACCACAAAGTGCCTGCAGCAAAATGTGGTGAGGTGAATCAGAAAAAATGATGACAGATTTTGTAACCCTGAGTGTCTCTCCTGGTGTGTCTCTTTGGCTTGACAGGACCCTCAGGGAGAGATTTACATTTGAGTGGCATCTAAATACCTTGTGCTTCTTAAGGAATGCTGAGAGGATGCCTGCAACTCTGATGGGAATGACTCAAATGCTGATGAATCCTGTGTTCAGGGTGGGGTGATGTGCCCTCTATCTAAAAGAGGCTGTAGAAGATAGTCACTTGTATGGAAACAGCCAGAGGAAGTGTTCCTCTCCATATCCCCAGTATATCCCTGAAAATGTTCCAAGTGAGGTTGGATGAGGCCTGAACAACCTGGTCTAGTGGAAGATGTCCCTGCCCATGGCAAGGGGTTGGAATGAGATTATCTTTAAAGTCCCTTCCAACCCAAAGCAGCCTGTGATTCTATGATCCTGTATGGATCCTTAGTACAACCCACCTCTTTCCTCAGGTTCATGGGAAGAACTTGTACCTGGCATTTGTGGCAGCTGAAGGTCCCTCAGGACCAACTGCAGAAGAGACAGTGCTGCAGAAAAAGGCTGCTGCTGTGGCAGGTTCTTCTGTCCAGGAAGGGCAAGAACAGGTTTGTGCTCCCCATCCCCAGGATGAGGAGCTGCAGGAACTCCAGCACTCAAGGCCTGAAGCCCCAGATGCAGCACAAGGTCCAGGCCACTGGCTGCGCTTCCACTTCGGCTTGTTCGGCAGCGTCCGGGCAAACGAGTTCTCCAGAGCAAACAGAGCCAATAAAAGGGGGGACTGGAAGGACCCTGTACCCAGGTATTTCATGGAGCCCTCTCTCTCCTTGCCTCTCATTCTGGAGAGGCACTCTTCTATCCAAACTAAATTTGTGGGGGGGTGCTCTTAGCCTTGATTTTTCTCTGATAATTCCTAAGATAAGTAGGCACGAGAGATGGTGTGAGTGGGTGTGGGGTGTGTTGGATCTGCAGTGGAATTGTGGGATGCATGTTGCCTGCCACCTTGGGGATCATAGTACTAGCTCTGTTAACATTTTTATCTTAGAGAAGTTTTAGGATGCCAGGCTGAATCATGCTCTGAAAATGCCAGTTTCTCCCAATTAAGTGTTTAAAAAAAGCCTTGGATGAATGGCAAACGTCTAGGGAAGCTGGAATCACTGTACTTCTTAGGGACACACTCCATGCACCACATCCTGCAGTCTTTTAAAGGATTACTTCATTTCTGTGCAAACATTTTTAGACACAGTTTTTTGTGCTACTTTTGGCATTGGTTTCCCTGATCTGTGGACCCTACTGCTGGAGCCTTGGTTGTCCAGGGACCACAGGGCAGGAGAATGAATCCACACAACCTGTGGAGAGTTGTTCACCACCAGGTTTTGTGGCTGAAGTCGTTAAAGAGGCTACCTTACCTTGAGACAGTGGCCTGGTGTAAAATAGGACAAATGGTTCAAGGATGTTTCTGATGAGACACTTCTGCTTTTCTGCTTCTCCCAGGCTGATTCTTCACTTTGAGAGTGGAGGCTTCCTTGTTTTCTACAACTGCAGAATGCACTGGTGCTCCTCTCCAAGGGCTGATCCTGCTTCTGACATCCTGTCCATGGAGTTCCACCGTGGCCGGGCACTAGATGCCCTCCGTGCACCCAATCCCATCTGCTACACCCTCTTAGACCAAAGATACTTTTCAGGGCTGGGTGAGTTCCAGGGAATACTTGGCAGAGCAAGAAATGGAGGAAGGTGGGTGGGATGTCTGCAGATCCAGAGCTGCATCTCTGAGAGTTTTACTCCTTTGCCTTGTGGCTTCTGGTTCATCCAGCTGAGGGTACATGGTCATCTTCAAGTTCTGCTTCAAGGGTAGAGGGAAGAGAACTCTGTCCAGTCCAATCCCAGGTCTAAGTCTACTCCTTGCATGCCATCTCTGAAACAGGGAATGATATTGTTGGCTGTGATCCTTGAGGGTGAAGTCACAGACTGGAGCCAGAAGTCTGCATTATCTTGATTAGAAAGACCCTTATTGTCTCCTTGTTTCTGTCCCTTTCCAGGGAACATCATTAAGAATGAGATTTTGTACCTGACCAAGATCCACCCACTAACACAAGGCTCTCTCTTGGCTCCCTCGGATCTGGAGCATCTGCTGGACTGTGCCCTTCAGTTCAGCTCTGACTGGCTGCACCACAAGCTCCGTGGCCAAGGGCTGCACCCCCAGATCTACCAGAAGGAGCAGTGTCCCCTTGGCCATCCAGTGATGAAGGGAACTTTTGGACCACTGGGTGCCTTTAAGAGACTTACATGGTGGTGTCCTCAGTGCCAGCCTGAGGTGCTGCCAGGGGAAGGGGATCCTTCCCCAGTCACAGAGTGACCTGGCTTTGCATTCCTCCTTTCCTGGAGAGTGGTAGGTGATGTCTCAACCATGCTCCTAATTGCCTTGAGGAGGTCTTCTTGGTTTCTTTGAGCTGTTGAGTTTGGTTCTTAGTGACAATGAGCTGGCAGAGTTAAGTGCTCAGTGGAGGTCACAGGACTCTCTGCAGCACTGAGTGGATGCAGAAAGTAAAGTGGTTGTACATGCCTTTTTTTTTTTCCCAATGAACAGTGTAAAAGAGTCTGACCAGTTCTGAGGTATTTTGGTCACTCTGTTCAGACCACAGTGGATGGAAAGTGTAGAGTGTTGAACAGGTGTTTGCTGTGGTCTGAAGTGACCCTATCCCTTGACCCCAGTGGAGTCAGTAGAACAGAGTATATCCCTCTGCCTAAAAAGCTTGATTAATTAGGAATTAAATAATCCTGCCTCTGTTTGGACCTGAATACCTGTGTGCTGGGTGTGGTTAAATGTGAGGGGCTGTTCCCTCTGTCAGATCTGACAGGAACAGCTCCCTCCTTTCAAGGGGACAAAACCTGCATCAGCAGTGCTTGGTGGAGCTCATCTTGTTCACAAGTTTCAGCTTTGTGGCAAACTGCCAGATCCAGATCTCACTGTAACAGTAAAAAAAAAACCCTAAAAATACTGTGTGTGTGACAGAGATTGCATAAAACTTGGGATCTCCAAGGAAACCTGCAAGCAGAAAGGTTTGGAAATAGAGATGAAACCTTCTTTATTGAGCTATGTCTCTGTATGTGAGGCAGGAGCTGCTGCTGTTCTCTCTCTGTGGATTTGGGTTTCTTTTGACAAATTGTTTGCTTGAGCAAAAAAATAAAAGCTAGAAATGGAAAACTGGTGATGTTCATCTTAAATTCAGTGTGTCTTTTCTGGTAGTTTCTTGGTTAAAAACTGAGGTGTGCAGGGAAATTCCAGCTACCTGGAATTGATTAACAGTCAGCTGTTTGGTGCTGCTTGTAGAGGATGGTACTAGGAGCTTTGCTCAGAAGTTTGTTTTAATGGGAACTGGATCTAAAGATGTATTGCAAATCAACTGGGAATGCTAGAGGTAAACTCCTCTGTTTTAGGCTGCTGCTTCCCAGGCAAGGCTTGTGCAGCCTCTCCCCTGGGAATTGCAACACCATTGAGTGGTTGCAGGTTACGAGACTGCTGAATAAACTGATTAATAGGGTTACAGTGTCAAAGAAGGTGGTTGATGTTCTTTCTGATCCTATCCTGAAAGGTGTCAGTGAAACGCCCTTTCAGTGCCCTTACAAAACAAAGAATCATAGAACATCTTGAGTTGGAAGGGACCCATAAGGATGATCAAAGTCCAGCTTTGGACTTTGGAAGATAGTTACACACAAAAAAACCCCAAAAGCTGAACCTCACACCTTTAAGGGTGAGGAGGCAGCAGGGGTCTGTTGGGTTCTCAGGCCACAGAGATGCTCCGAAGGCTGGAGCCCCTCTGCTCTGGAGACAGGCTGGGAGAGCTGGGGGTGTTCTCCTGGAGAGGGCTCCAGGGAGACCTGAGAGCCCCTTCCAGTGCCTAAACGGGGCTCCAGGAGAGCGGGAGAGGGACCTGGGACAAGGGGGATGGCTTGAAACTGCCCGAGGGCAGTTAGATGGGATATTGGGAAGGAATTCTTGGCTGTGAGGGTCTGGGATGGAATTCCCAGAGAAGATGTGGCTGCCCTATCCCTGGAAGTGTCCAAGGCCAGGCTGGACGGGGCTGGGAGCAACCTGGGATAGTGGAAGGTGTCAGGGTTGGAACTGGATGAACTCTGAAGTCCCTTCCACCCGAACCGCTCCACGTTTCCCTGACGACGCGG